>NC_092339.1:65025000-65325000 GCF_046630445.1 Rutidosis leptorrhynchoides | reverse complement strand
AAAATGATTTAAGGTTAGATGAATATATTCGATATAAAGAATGAAAAATGAAGATGATTATGTTATGATATGATTAGATTATTGATTAGGATTAAGATTAGGATTTTGATACGAAATTGATGATGACGATTATGTTAATACGCGATGAAGAAATGAAACAGACATAGCTTTGGTTAAGGATGTTTTTGGATTAGCGGGACGTCGCGGGTTCAAACCCGGACTTGGGCATTTTTTTAAGGGCTACTTCTTTGAGGTAGTATTACTATTACCATTACTATTATTATCGTATCATTATAGTATTAATATAAGTATTATTATTATTATTATTATTATTAATATTATCATTTTATGAATTAATAAAAATAAGTATCATTATTATTATTATTTTTTACTAGTATTATTATTATTATTATTATTATTATTATTATTATTAGCATTATTATCACTAAGTATTACGAATATTATTGTTATTACTATTATTAACATTACTATTAGTATTATCATCAATATTACTTTTAACATGAAAATTATTATTTTTAACATTATTATTATTATTATTATTATTATTATTATTATTATTATTATTATTACTATTATTATTATTATTATTATTATTATTATGATTATTATTATTATTATTATTATTATTATTATTATTATTATTATTATCATCATTTTTATCAAAAGTTATATTATTATTATTAGAATTATCATTAGTATCAATATTATTATTATATTTATCATTATTACTTTCATATTAACAATATTATTATAACAAATAGATATTTTCTATATAAGAGTATATTATTTTCAACTACCTCAATACATCAAATTATATATATTAAGATTATTTATATAAGTATTTACATATAACAAATTTTGGATTTTTGATATAATATTAATCATATGTATATATAAAATTATATACAAATTAATTATATTAAATATATACAAATTAAATATATAAGATATATAATTTAGGATATAATATATAAATTTATTCGATTACGATTATATGTATTAATATACATATGAATGATATAGGTTCGTGAATCCGAGGCCAACCCTACATTTGTTCAATGTCGTCATATGTATTTTTACTACAAAATACAGTATGGTGAGTTTCATTTACTCCCTTTTTAAATGCTTTTGCAATATATATTTTCGGGACTGAGAATACATGCGCTTTTATAACTGTTTTACAAAATAGACATAAGTAATCAAAACTACATTATATGGTTGAATGATCGAAGCCGAATATGCCCCTTTTGCTTGGTAGCCTAAGAACTAGTAAACCGATCTACTAATTGACGCGAATCCTAAAGATAGATCTATTGGGCCTAACGAACCCCATATGTTGGAGCGGATGCTTTAGTACTTCGATGTTGTTTATATCATGTCCGATGGATGTCCCGGAATAATTGGGGATATTCTTATATGCATCTTGTTAATGTCAGTTACCAGGTGTTCAATCCATATGAATGATTTTTGTCTCTATGCATGGGACGTATATTTATGAGAAATGAAAAATGAAAATCTTGTGGTCTATTAAAATGATGGAAATGATTATTTATGTTAAACTAATGAACTTACCAACCTTTTGGTTGACACTTTAAAGCATGTTTATTCTCAGGTATGAAAGAAATCTTCCTCTGTGCATTTGTTCATTTTAGAGATATTACTTGGAGTCATTCATGACATATTTCAAAAGACGTTGCATTCGAGTCATTGAGTTCATCAAGATTATTATTAAGTCAATTATAGTTCGATATATTATGAAATGGTATGCATGCCGTCAACTTTTGATGAAATGAAAGCTTGTCTTTTAAAAACGAATGCAATGTTTGTAAAATGTATCATATAGAGGTCAAGTACCTCGCGATGTAACCAAATGTAATGTATTCATCCAGATGGATTAGGACGGGTCACTTCATGTGGTATCAGAGAAGTGGTCTTAGCGAACCAGGTCTTGCATTAGTGTGTCTAACTAATAGTTGTTTAGATGCATTAGTGAGTCTGGACTTCGACCGTGTCTGCATGTCAAAAGTTTTGTTTATCATTTCGTGTCAAAAATTACCTGCTTATCATTCTTAGTCTAGACACGTCCTACTGCCTTTATTGCATTGATAGTGTATAGACAAATTCATATCTTAGCGTATCTATTACGGTAAACTTTACCTGATATCTTCAGTAAATTTCTCCGTAATTTAAGGGATCCTGGTACTATATATATCTATGCATATTATGCATTGAGAATACCATCCAACTATCGTTTGCTGTCATTAAACTTTTCATACGAAAAATATTTTCTGTGATCGTGTAAGATGGCCTCTACGAATCGACCAAGTTCATCTGACTCTGAAGACAGCGTGACGGGATCGCACCAACTAATCAACTACCGTGATTACTGGAGAAAATGGGGGTGGGTTCGCGACATACTCACCCTATGGAGAAGGGAAGAAGGTGCTCCATATCATGAACCGAATCTACCGCCTAACATCGGAGTACTCGACCCGGTCACTGGCGAACCTGTTCGCAACACTGTTTATACCCTCCTTGCGATAATTTTTCGTCTTGAGGCTACCATTAACGGAACTAGAGAAGATATCCAACCTCCACCTCACACTGGTAACCAGCCATGTGACAACCCGGAAATTTTTGACCAAATTTAAACTTTAATCTTTATATATTCCCGACACGATAAGCAAAGTTTGTAAGTTGAATCTCAAGAATTTTAAACTGTGTTCATACACTCATTTAACCTCGACCAAATTCCAATGATTCACGAACCATTATATGAACGAACATGATTATATATGTATATGTGTATATACCATAACTTGAAAACATTTAACAAAGTATTAGACGTATAATACTTTATATAAACATATTTGTTTCAAAATATATTCTAATAGTTATCAATGGAATTAAAAGCTGATATCAAATGATTGAATTATTAGATACATTGAATTATAATTACGAGTCTCTATTAAGAGGTCCACTATGATTTGAGAAATCTATTCTTTTTAATGGTATTCGGAATAATTGGTAAAGTGATTTACAATTGAGAACAAAGTGTCACTTATCGAAAGTTAGACAAAAGTTAGTGGAGAATTGAATTCCATAATATTTGATTGATCTATTTTCAAACGTGCGAAAACGTTTTCCGATATAATTAAACTTAATTATTAAAATGTCTTTGTTTAGATAACGTAAGTTGGTATATTGATTATTAGATATATATATATATATATATATATATATATATATATATATATATATATATATATATATATATATATATATATATATATATATATATATATATATAACTTGCAACGTGCATTTAAAATATGTTTATGTATATTAAATAATTATGATTACAAATTAGTTATGTAAACGATAGTAACACTTGTTAATTGATTCGATTAATATTAAGATGTATTATTTAGAAAGTTCAAGGATATTAAAACAAACATTAGCGCATAAAGGAAATATATTCTTAAAAGCATAAACATTATATGATATAATTTATCTTAAATTATACTTTGAAATGTGTTTGGTATTTGAAAAAAACTAAAGATTTTATTATTCAATAAATATTTATAATATATATCAATTTATATTTCTAAATGAATATTTATATATTTATATATTTTACAAAATGATAAAATATAATATTAACCTTGAGATAAAACGTTTTGATTTAAAACGTTTATTATTAATTATACTTTGGTAAATAACGAGACTTTAATTTATAGAAGTAAATAACCAAAACGCTTAAATGATTAAGTTTTATTTAGAGTAAAATAGTTTTCATTGATTTGAGGCTTGTCATTCGTAAGGTTACGTTACACAAAACATAAAGTGCGAGTTTTCTAAGCATACGAAACGCCGTTTGAAAGACCGGAACCAGGACATTAGTTTAGTGACAAGCCCGAGTCATTGGAACTAAAATTACAAATTTACTACGCACGTAAATTTAATATAATATTTAGTTAATTATATAAATTAAATATATTATATAAATAAATATTAAAAACCATCGGCATAAACAAACAATCGAATGTGAGCTGTCTGGGTTAGCCATGCGATCGCATGGCCTTTGCACCTCAGTCCCATGCGATCGCATGGTGGTTAGGTGAAGGTGTTATCCTTTAAAGTTTGATCATTTCGCGTTTTGTGATTCAGAATTCCATCCTCTCATCTATCTTACTCCGTAATATTTATTATTTATATTATTATTATTATTATTAATTTTTATTATTAAGATTATTATTAATCTTATTATTATTATTATTATTATTATTATTATTATTATTATTATTATTATTATTATTATTATTATTATTATTATTATTATTATTATTATTACTATTATTAGTATTATTATTATCAAATATACATAAAATACTATGACGAGGTTCTGCTCGCGTGTTTTCAAAACGGGTTTTATGAGCGGGATAGAGCTAAGGAAATTATGGGTTATAGCTATGGAGGTGATGGGTATGGTTCATAGGTATGTTCGTAAGGTCAATCTAGTGTTTATCGTCTCCGTTGCGTCTACGTACCTTTCCTGCAATATTAAATCTCAATATTGATACGTGAGCACTCATAACTTAACTTTTATATATTAATAGTGTATCCCTGACTAGTGCTCGAGTATTTAGGATTATGCATGCTTGTATGTTCAATTTTTGTCATTAGATAGTTTTGATGAATTATGAATTAGATACATATACGGTTGAGATAAGGTATAAGATATGCATGTCGTTGGTAAGCTAGCGAAAAATTAAGAACTTTTCCTTTAGATATCGAATGGTTTCGATGAACGGATTTAAAGTTATAGTCAATCGAATTTTTGTATTATTATTAAAAATGATTATTATTATCTTTGTTATTATCGTCGTTCTAGTTTTATCTTATTATTATTATTATTATTATTATTATTATTATTATTATTATTATTATTATTATTATTATTATTATTATTATTATTATTATTATTATTATTATTATTATTATCAATAAAAGGATTTATCATTAAAAATTGTTATTTTTGTTATTATTACTATCGTTATTATCGTTAAAGTTATAATTATTATCTAATTATTATTATTATTATTATTATTATTATTATTATTATTATTATTATTATTATTATTATTATTATTATTATTATTATTATTATTATTATTATTATCATTATTATTATTATCATTATTAATATATATATATCATTATTTAAAAATGGTTATTGTTATTGTTATTATTATTATTATTATATTATCATTAAAATAATTATTAGTATTATCGTTAATAATGTCATAGTAATTATCATTATTAGTATTATTAAAACTAATATTAGTAACACCTAATTATTTTGATTACTATTATTATCATTATTATGAACACGATATAAAAGTCGATTAAAAGCTATTAAACGAAAAGATTAGGAAATAATGAGTATAAGTATCTGATGAAATTATAATATTGTAAGATATTGATTTAGATAAAATAATTGTTCTTATTATGTTATTATTACTATTATTATTAAAAGTATCGTTAGTATTAAAACTATCATTTTAACAAAAATTATCATTTTAATAAAAATGTCATTGTTACTATAAAATATCATTATTATTATCATTTTAAATAGAATTATTATTTTAAAAATAATATTAAAAATTATTGTAAATATTAAAGTTATCATAATTAGAATTATCGTTTTATCATAATGTCATCTTAGTAATTATAAATATGGATATTTTTATAATAATAATTATTATTACAAAATAATACAACTTTTACTTACTATTATTATAGATATTATTTTATCAAATAAATATGTGATACAAACATATTTTACTACGTGTAATAAATTACTTTAATAATACCTATCATATTATCTTTATGATATTAAATGGACTTTATAAATTTTATTACTTAATATATATAAAAGTATATTTTATTATATAAATTTTAATATAAAATTTTATTTATTAATAAATGAATTATATTATTTACCCTAATAAATCTTTTAAAAATATTTAAAAATATAAAATGACGATATTTAAAATATATTATAATCATGTATAGATTTTGAAAATCATTTTGAGTCAAATTGATTTTTATTGATTTTTGCATATTAGTCTCGAGCATTAGGATTGTAGTACAGTATGACCTGACCTAATTTATTAGACAAATATTGACCAATATACAAATATATATATTTAATTTAGGTTCGTGAATCTGAGGTCAACCTTGCACATGTTCAATGACGTTATATGTATTTTTATAACGAAATACAGTATGGTGAGTTTCATTTGCCTTTTTACCCTTTATATTTTTGGGCTGAGAATACATGCGCAATTTTTATAAATGTTTTACGAAATAGACACAAGTAATTGAAACTACATTATATGGGTGAATGATCGAAGCCGAATATGCCCCTTTTGCTTGTTAACCTAAGAATTAGTAAACCGATCTACTAATTGATGGGAATCCTAAAGATAGATCTATTGGGCCTAACGAACCCCATCCAAAGTACCAGATGCTTTAGTACTTCGAGTTTTTTTTATCATCTCTGAAGGATTTCTCGGAATGATAGGGGATATTCTTATATGCATCTTGTTAATGTCGCTTACCAGGTGTTCAATCCATATGAATGATTTTTGTCGCTATGCATGGGACGTATATTTATGAGAACTGGAAATGAAATTCTTGTGGTCTATTAAAATGATGAAAATGAATGATTATGTTAAACTAATGAACTCACCAACCTTTTGTAGTGACCCAAACTTTTCCATGTTTATATATATTAAATGAAATTGATAATTACATGATTAAGTGTTTCCAACATGTTAAGCAATCAAACTTGTTAAGACTTGATTAATTGAAATAGGTTTCATATAGACAATTGACCACCCAAGTTGACCGGTGATTCACGAACGTTAAAAATTGTAAAAACTATATGATGTCATATATATGGATATATATATATATATATATATATATATATATATATATATATATATATATATATATATATATATATATATATATATATATATAGTTAACATGATATTATGATAAGTTAAAATATCATTAAGTATATTAACAATGAACTACATATGTAAAAACAAGACTACTAACTTAATGATTTCGAAACGAGGCATATATGTAACGATTATCGTTGTAACGACATTTAATTGTATATATATCATATTAAGATATATTAATACATCATAATATCACGTTAATGTAATAATTTAACATCTCTTTAAATATAATAAAAAATGGGTTAACAACATTTAACATGATCGTTAACCTAAAAGTTTTAAAACAACATTTACATGTAACGGCTAACGATGATTTAACGACTCAGTTAAAATGTATATACATGTAGTATTTTAATATGTATTCATACACTTTTAAAAGACTTCAAGACACTTATCAGAATACTTCTACTTAACAAAAATACTTACAATTACATCCTCGTTCAGTTTCATCAACAATTCTACTCGTATGCACCCGTATTCGTACTCGTACAATACACAACTTTTAGGTGTATGTACTATTAGTATATACACTCCAATGATCAGCTCTTAGCAGACCATGTGAGTCACCTAACACATTTGGGAACCATCATTTGGCAACTAGCATGAAATATCTCATAAAATTACAAAAATATTAGTAATCATTCATGACTTATTTACAAGTAAACAAAATTACACATCCTTTATATCTAATCCATATACCAACGACCAAACACACCTACAAACACTTTCATTCTTCAATTTTATTCATCTAATTGATCTCTCTCAAGTTCTATCTTCAAGTTCCAAGTGTTCTTCATAAATTCTATAAGTTCTAGTTTCATAAAATCAAGAATACTTCCAAGTTTGCTAGCTTACTTCCAATCTTGTAAAGTGATCATCCAACCTCAAGAAATCTTTCTTATTTACAGTAAGATATCTTTCTAATACAAGGTAATACTCATATTCAAACTTTGATTCAATTTCTATAACTATAACAATCTTATTTCGAGTGGAAATCTTACTTGAACTTGTTTTCGTGTCATGATTCTGCTTCAAGAACTTTCAAGCCATCTAAGGATCCTTTGAAGCTAGATCTATTTTTCTCATTTACAATAGGTTTATCCACAAAACCTGAGGTAGTAATGATGTTCATAACATCATTCGATTCATATATATAAAACTACGTTATTCGAAGGTTTAAACTTGTAATCACTAGAACATAGTTTAGTTAATTCTAAACTTGTTAGCAAACAAAAGTTAATCCTTCTAACTTGACTTTTAAAATCAACAAGACACATGTTCTATATTTATATGATATGCTAACTTAATGATTTAAAACCTGGAAACACGAAAAACACCGTAAAACCGAATATACGGGGTCGTAGTAACACCGCGGGCTGTTTTAGGTTAGTTAATTAAAAACTATGATAAACTTTGATTTAAAAGTTGTTCTTCTGGGAAAATGATTTTTCTTATGAACATGAAACTATATCCAAAAATCATGGTTAAACTCAAAGTGGAAGTATGTTTTCCAAAATGGTCATCTAGACGTCGTTCTTTCGACTAAAATGACAACCTTTACAAAAATAAATTGTAACCCATATTTCTGACTATAAATCAATAGTTTTTCTATTTAGATTCATAAAATATAGTTCAATATGAAACCATAGCAAATTAATTCACTAAATACGGATTTAAAACGAAGAAGTTATGGGTAAAACAAGATTGGATATTTTTGATTGTTGTAGCTATGGGAAATATTGTAACAATTCTATACAAATCATATCCTAGCTAACTTATATTGTATTATACATGTATTCTAATATATTATGTAATCTTGGGATACCATAGACACATATGCAAATGTTTTGACATATCATATCGACCTATGTATATATATTATTTGGAACAACCATAGACACTCTATATGCAGTAATGTTGGAGTTAGCTATACAGGGTTGAGGTTGATTCCAAAATATATATACTTTGAGTTATGATCTAGCCTGAGACATGTATACACTGGGTCGTGGATTGATTCAAGATAATATATATCGATTTATTTCTGTACATCTAATTGTGGACAACTAGTTGTAGGTTACTAATGAGGACAGCTGACTTAATAAACTTAAAACATTAAAATGTATTAAAAATGTTGTAGATATATTTTGAACATACTTTGATATATATGTACATATTTGTTATAGGTTCGTGAATCGACCAGTGGCCAAGTCTTACTTCCCAATGAAGTAAATCTGTGAAAATGAGTTATAGTCCCACTTTTAAAATCTAATATTTTGGGATGAGAATACATGCAATTTTATAAATGTTTTACGAAATAGAGACAAGTAAATGAAAATACATTATATGGGTGAATGATCGAAGCCGAATATGCCCCTTTTTAGCTTGGTAGCCTAAGAATTTGGGAACAGACCCCCAAATTAACGCGAATCCTAAAGATAGATCTATCGGGCCCAACAAGCCCCATTCTGGAATTTGGAATGCTTTAGTACTTCGATTTTATCATGTTCGATGGGTGTCCCGGAATGATGGGGATATTCTATATGCATATTGTTAATGTCGGTTGGTGTTCACCATATGAATGAATTTTATCTCTATGTATGGGATGTATATTGAAATATGAAATCTTGTGGTCTATTATTAGGATTTGATAATATATAAGTTAAAGCTATAACTCACCAACATTTTTGTTGACGTTTTAAGCATGTTTATTCTCGGGTGATTATTAAGAGCTTCCGCTGTTGCATACTAAAATAAGGACAAGATTTGGAGTCCATGTTTGTATGATATTGTGTAAAAACTGCATTCAAGAAACTTATTTTTGATGTAATATATTCTTAATGTAAACCATTATGTAATGATCGTGTGTAAACGGTATATTTTAGATTATCATTATTTGATTATCTATGGAATGCTTTTTAAACCTTTATCGATAAAATAAAGGTTATGGTTGTTTTAAAAAAGAATGTAGTCTTTGAAAAACGTCTCATATAGAGGTCAAAACCTCACGACGAAATCAATTAATATGGAACGTTTATAATCAATATGAATGGGACATTTCAGTTGGTATCCGAGTGTTGGTCTTAGAGAACCAAAAATTTGCATTAGTGTGTCTTATCGAGTTTGTTAGGATACATTAGTGAGTCTAGACTTCGACCGTGTTTTCTTTAAAAACGATTGCTTAACACTTTTGTTGGAAACTATATATTATTAACATGTAAATATTATGTGATATATTAACCTTTTAATGTGTTTGATATTGTGTGATAGATGTCTACCACTAGTACAAATCCCATCGACTCACCTAATAATAATGAAAAGTCGAATATAATTTGGGAAGATTCACAAATTCCCGAAGAGGAACCGGAAGAAGAGGAACCAGAAGAAGAGGAACTGGAAGAAGAGGAATCAGAAGAGGAGGAACTGAAAGAGGAGGAACCGGAAGAAGAAGAGGTTTCGGAGGAAGAAATATTGATACCTACAGTAAATCGATTAAATAAAAGAAAATCATCAACCAACGGACCAAAGTTAAAAATGGTCAATGGTGTTTCCGCCGAGGAAGCAAAATATTGGGAAGATTACCAATTTTCCGATTAATCGGATCCCGATGAGGATTCCGATGATGTTATAGAAATTACCTCGACCCAATTTAATATGGCAAAAGAAAATAATAAGGGAAAAGGTATAAAAATAGAGAAACCCGATTCCAACCCCGATGAACTTTATATGTATCGGCAACGTCCGTATTTCCTAAATTGTAACAATAACCCGGGAACCTCTAAACCACCAGGTTTTTCTAAACCATTGTGGAAGACGACGGCTCGTATTAGAGGAACATCATATATCCCTAGAAAATTAGGAAAACGAACCAAGTCCGAAGAAGAAGAAACCAGTGATTCAGATTAGAGGGTTGTAATCATGTTGTGTATTATATGTATTGCAGTGTGCTTGTACTTTTATGTTCTATATAAAAATTGCTTGTATTGTTTGTTAATTATCTTTTACGAATGTAATCCTTGTCTATTTTACAGTATAAAAATACAAAATGGACGTTAAGGATAGACAACCAAAAATTTTTGAAGACCTACCAGGAGATATGATTGATGAAATCTTGTCTAGAGTCAGGCAGAATTTATCAGCACAATTAATTACGGCAAAATTAGTTTGTCAAACGTTTAAAAGACATTCCAGGCATGCCTTAGTATATAAAAGGCTTTCCTTTGAAAGATGGGGTATATCACATTGGGGAGACTTTAAGTTACGCCAAGTTTTCTTTAAGGCATTTAGTACGGGAAACCCAGATGCAATTTTACGCTACGGGTTACGAACCTATTTTGACTCAACATATCCCAACATAGGACTCCATTCTTTAGAAAGAGCTTCTAACATGCAACATAAAGAAGCATGTTATGCTTACGGGTTAATAATGTTCGCTTCTCATCAAATGGAGAAAAAGAACATTGGATTGAAACTTTTAAATAAATCATTTTCACAAGTGACGGACTCAGTAGTTGGGGCAAGAAACAAGGTTTTTAGATTGTTACGAGGCTGTTGGGCATTACGAAACTCTCGTCCTTTTGACGACATAACAACATGCTGCCTAGCCAATGGTCATAACGGTTACTTTCCACAAGATCAAGGATGGGAAGTCGTCTTAGTAAAACCAGAATGCATGACTTGTTTCTGGACTTATGAATTACGTGTCTTTATTTCTTTTGCTGAACAACTTGCGTATTGACTAGAATTGCCTTTATAGCTGCCGGGTAGCAAAGTTATTATGTGCTATATTTCATCCTATATGTATAATAGCGGTATTGTAAGTTTGTAATATTTTGTATAAAGTTTGAACGCAAAATATTATTGTAATAAGTTTTTCATATAGAAGCGTAGTAGTTGAGTTGTATAGTAGCTAGTAAGTATGAACTTAACGGGTAAGTACTACCAGAATTAAAACGATAAAATGCTAATATGAAGAAAAAGCTTTTATAAATAAGTTCATATAATGCTACGAGATACTATTGACTACTCTTAAATTCTATATGATTAACTCAATTCTTTTGGCTATTTTTGAAGGAAATGGCACCAGCGAGTCGTCAGAATTTGAACATGAGCGAGGAAGACTTTCGTGTTTTCCTTGCAGCAAACATAGCCGCAGTACAGGCTGCGATGCAAAATAACAATAACTCTGGATCTAGCAGTGGAACTAATTCCACAAGAAATCATGTAGGATGCTCCTACAAAGAATTCACTACTTGTAAACCTTTGGAATTTGATGGAACTGAAGGACCAATTGGATTGAAACAGTGGACCGAGAAAGTCGAATCGGTGTTTGCCATAAGTAAGTGTACTGAAGAGGACAAAGTTAAGTACGCTACGCATACCTTCACAGGTACTGCGTTAACGTGGTGGAACACCTATCTTGAACAGGTAGGACAAAATGCTACTTACGCACTACCGTGGTCGGCATTCAAGCAATTGATGAACGAGCAGTACCGTCCTAGAAATGAAGTAAATAAGCTCAAACTAGAGCTTAGAGAGTTACGAACACAAGGGTTCGACATTACCACATATGAACGATGATTCACAGAGTTGTGCCTATTATGTCCTGGAACGTTCGAAGATGAAGAAGAGAAGATCGACGTGTTTATAAAAGGGTTACTAGTAAGGATTCCAGAAGATGTGAGTTCACATGAGCCCGCTTCCATGCAAAAGGAAAGTCGAATGGCTCATAAACTCATAAATCAGATTGAGGGAAGAATTAAAGAGCAGGCGGCCGAAGAAGCTAACACGAAACAACTCAAGAGAAAGTAGGAAGAAACCAGTGACAAGGGTCACCAATACAACAACAACAATTACAACCACAACCGCAACAACAATCGCAACAATAACCGCAATCCCAACATTAACTACAACAAACGTCCCAACAACAACAATAACAACAACAACAACAACTACAACAACAATCGTTCCAACAACAATAACAATCTCAACAACAACATCAATAACAACAACGGCAGCAAAAACCAAAAATGCCAAAGGTGTGAAGAGTACCACCAGAATGGGTTCTGCACGACATTTTGCACCAAGTGTAAAACAACTGGCCTTGGTGCGAAAAAGTGTGAGGTCTACGGACCAAAGTATAACAGAACTAAAGGAACAAATAGTGGCGAAACAAGTAATGCCGACTTTGTTTGTTATGGATGTGGAAAACCGGGCCACATTAGAAGTAATTACCCAAATCAGGGGAATACTAATGGGCAGGGCCGCGGAAGAGTTTTCAATATTAATACGGCAGAAGCGCAGGAAGACCCGAAGCTTGTTACAGGTACGTTTCTTATTGATAATAAATCTGCTTATGTTTTATTTGATTCGGGTGCGGATAGAAGCTATATGAGTAGAGATTTTTGTGCTAAGTTATTTTGCCCATTGACGCCTTTGGATAGTAAATTTTTACTCGAATTAGCAAACGGTAAATTAATTTCAGCAGATAATATATGTCGGGATAGAGAAATTAAACTGGGGGATGAAACGTTTAAAATTGATTTAATACCAGTTGAGTTAGGGAGTTTTGATGTAATAATTGGCATGGACTGGTTGAAAAAGGTGAGAGCAGAGGTCGTTTGTTACAAAAATGTGATTCGCATTATGCGTAAAAAAGAAAAACCTTTAATGGTGTACGGAGAAAAGAAAAATGCAAAATTAAATCTTATTAGTAGTTTGAAGGCGCAGAAACTAATAAGAAAAGGTTGTTACGTCATTCTAGCACACATCAAGGAAGTTAAACCTGAAGAAAAGAACATCAGTGATGTTCCCGTCGCTAAAGAATTTCCCGATGTATTTCCGAAAGAATTACCGGGATTACCCCCACACCGATCCGTTTAATTTCAAATAGACCTTGTACCAGGAGCTGCACCAATAGCTCGTGCTCCATACAGACTCGCACCCAGCGAAATGAAAGAATTACAAAGTCAATTACAGGAACTGTTAGAGCGTGGTTTCATTCGACCAAGTACATCACCATGGGGAGCTCCTGTTCTGTTTGTCAAAAAGAAAGATGGTACATTCAGGTTGTGTATCGACTACCGAGAGTTGAACAAACTTACCATCAAGAACCGTTACACACTACCGAGAATCGACGACTTATTTGATCAACTACAAGGCTCTTCGGTTTATTCGAAGATTGATTTACGTTCTGGGTATCATCAAATGCGGGTGAAGGAGGATGATATTCCAAAAACTGCTTTTAGGATGCGTTACGGTCATTACGAGTTTATGGTTATGCCGTTTGGGTTGACTAACGCACCAGCTGTGTTCATGGACCTCATGAACCGAGTGTGTGAACCATAACTTGACAAGTTTGTCATTGTTTTCATCGATGGCATACTTATTTACTCAAAGAATGACCAAGAGCATGAAGAACATTTGAGAAAAGTGCAAGAGTTGTTAAGAAAAGAAAAACGGTACGCTAAGTTTTCAAAGTGTGCATTTTGGTTGGAAAAAGTTCAATTCCTCGGTCATATAGTGAATAAAGAAGGTATTCAGGTGGATCCAGCAAAGATTGAAACCGTTGAAAAGTGGAAAACCCCGAAAACTCCAAAACACATATGCCAATTTTTAGGGCTAGCTGGTTATTACAGGAGATTCATCCAAGATTTTTCCAAAATAGCAAAACCCTTGACTGCATTAACGCATAAAGGGAGGAAATTTGAATGGAAGGATTAACAAGAAAAATCGTTTCAATTGTTAAAGAAAAGGATAACTACGGCACCTATATTGTCATTACCTGAAGGGAATGATGATTTTGTGATATATTGTGACACCTCAAAGCAAGGTCTCGGTTGTGTATTAATGCAACGAACGAAGCTAATTGCTTATGCGTCTAGACAATTGAAGATTCACGAGCAGAATTATACGATGCATGATTTGGAATTAGGCGCGGTTGTTTTTGCATTAAAGACTTGGAGGCACTACTTATATGGGGTCAAAAGTATTATATATACCGACCACAAAAGTCTTCAACACATATTTAATCAGAAATAACTGAACATGAGGCAGCGCAGGTGGATTGAATTGTCGAATGATTACGAATTTGAGATTCGTTACCACCCGGGGAAGGCAAATGTGGTATCCGACGCCTTGAGCAGAAAGGACAGAGAACTCATTTGAGTAAAAGCTATGAATATAATGATTCACACTAACCTTACTACTCAAATAAAGAAGGCGAAACAAGGAGTTTTAAAAGAGGGAAACTTAAGGGATGAAATATCTAAAGGATCGGAGAAGCATCTTAATATTTGGGAAGACGGAACCCGGTATAGGGCTGAAAGAATTTGGGTACTGAAATTTGGAGATATGAGAGAAGTGGTACTTAGAGAAGCTCATAAAACCAGATACTCAATATATCCTGGAACGGGAACGATGTACAAGGATCTTAAGAAATATTTTTGGTGGCCGGGTATGAAAGCCGTTGTTGCTAAATATGTAGGAGAATGTTTGAAGTGTTCTAAGGTCAAAGCTGAGCATCAGAAACCATCAGGCCTACTTCAACAACCCGAAATCCCGAAATGGAAATGGGAAAACATTACCATGGATTTCATCACTAAATTGCCAAGGACTGCAAGTAGTTTTGATACTATTTGGGTAATAGTTGATCGTCTCACGAAATCAGCACACTTCCTACCAATAAGAGAAGATGACAAGATGGAGAAGTTAGCACGACTGTATTTGAAGGAAGTCGTCTCCAGACATGGAATACCAATCTCTATTATCTCTGATAGGGATGGCAGATTTATTTCAAGATTCTGGCAGACATTACAGCAAGCATTAGGAACTCGTCTAGATATGACTACTTCCTATCATCCACAAACTGATGGGTAGAGCGAAAGGACGATACAAATGCTTGAAGACATGATACGAGCATGGGTTTTTGATTTCAAAAACAGTTGGGTTAGACACCTTCGTTTGAAGCACTTTATGACAGAAAGTGCAGGTCTCCGATTTGTTGGAGTGAAGTGAGGGATAGACAGATTACGGGTTCGGAGATAATACAAGAAACTACCGAGAAGATTATCCAAATTCAACAACGGTTGAAAACCGCCCAAAGTCGACAAAAGAGCTACGCTGACATTAAAAGAAAAGATATAGAATTTGAAATTAGAGAGATGGTCATGCTTAAAGTTGCACCTTGGAAAGGCGTTGTTCAATTTGGTAAACGAGAGAAATTAAATCCAAGGTATATTGGACCATTCAAGATTATTGATCGTGTCGGACCAGTAGCTTACCGACTTGAGTTACCTCAACAACTCGCGACTGTACATAACACTTTCCATGTCTTAAATTTGAAGAAATGTTTTGCTAAAGAAGATCTCACTATTCCATTAGACAAAATCCAAATCAACGAAAAACTTCAATTCATCGAAGAACTCTTCGAAATAATGGATCGTGAGGTTAAAAGACTTAAGAAAAATAAGCTACCAATTGTTAAGGTTCGATGGAATGCTTGTAGAGGACCCGAGTTCACCTGAGAATGAGAAGATCAGATGAAGAAGAAATACCCGCACTTATTTCCAGAAGATACGTCAACACCTCCAACTGCTTAAAATTTCGGGACGAAATTTATTTAACGGGTAGATACTGTAGTGACCCGAACTTTTCCATGTTTATATATATATTAAATGAAATTGATAATTACATGATTAAGTGTTTTCAACATGTTAAGCAATCAAACTTGTTACGACTTGATTAATTGAAATAGGTTTTATATAGACAATTGACTACCCAAGTTGACCGGTGATTCACGAACGTTAAAACTTGTAAAAACTATATGATGTCATATATATGGATATATATATATATAGTTAACATGATATTATGATAAGTAAAAATATCATTAAGTATATTAACAATGAACTACATATGTAAAAACAAGACTACTAACTTAATGATTTCGAAACGAGGCATATATGTAACGATTATCGTTGTAACAACATTTAATTGTATATATATCATATTAAGATATTTTAATACATCATAATATCATGATAATGTAATAATTTAACATCTCTTTAGATATAATAAACAATGGGTTAACAACATTTAACATGATCATTAACCTAAAGGTTTTAAAACAACATTTACATGTAATGATTAACGATGATTTAACGACTCAGTTAAAATGTATATACATGTAGTGTTTTAATATGTATTCATAAACTTTTGAAAGACTTCAAGACACTTATCAAAATACTTCTACTTAACAAAAATGCTTACAATTACATCCTCGTTCAGTTTCATCAACAATTCTACTCGTATGCACCCGTATTCGTACTCGTACAATACACAGCTTTTAGATGTATGTACTATTGGTATATACACTCCAATGATCAGCTTTTAGCAGCCCATGTAAGTCACCTAATACATGTGGGAACCATTATTTGGCAACTAGCATTAAATATCTCATAAAATTACAAAAATATTTCGTAATCATTCATGACTTATTTACAAGTAAACAAAATTACACATCCTTTATATCTAATCCATATACCAACGTCCAAAAACACCTACAAAAACTTTCATTCTTCAATTTTCTTCATCTAATTGATCTCTCTCAAGTTCTATCTTCAAGTTCTAAGTGTTCTTCATAAATTCTACAAGTTCTAGTTTCATAAAATCAAGAATACTTCCAAGTTTGCTAGCTTACTTCCAATATTGTAAAGTGATCATCCAACCTCAAGAAATCTTTCTTATTTATAGTAAGATATCTTTCTAATACAAGGTAATACACATATTCAAATTTTGATTCAATTTCTAAAACTATAACAATCTTATTTCGAGTGGAAATCTTACTTGAACTTGTTTTCGTGTCATGATTCTGCTTCAAGAACTTTCAAGCTATCCAAGGATCCTTTGAAGCTAGATCTATTTTTCTCATTTCCAGTAGGTTTATCCACAAAACCTGAGGTAGTAATGATGTTCATAACATCACTCGATTCATATATATAAAACTACCTTATTCGAAGGTTTAAACTTGTAATCACTAGAACATAGTTTAGTTAATTCTAAACTTGTTCGCAAACAAAAGTTAATTCTTCTAACTTGACTTTTAAAATCAAGTAGACACATGTTCTATATCTATGATATGCTAACTTAATGATTTAAAACCTGGAAACACGAAAAACACCGTAAAACCGGATATACGCCGTCGTAGTAACACCGCGGGCTGTTTTGGGTTAGTTAATTAAAAACTATGATAAAATTTGATTTAAAAGTTGATCTTCTAGAAAAATGATTTGTCATAAGAACATGAAACTATATCCAAAAATCATGGTTAAACTCAAAGTGGAAGTATGTTTTCCAAAATGGTCATCTAGACGTCGTTCTTTCGACTGAAATGACTACCTTTACAAAAATGACTTGTAACCCATATTTTCGTCTATAAACCTATAATTTTTCAATTTAGATTCATAAAATAGAGTTAAATATGAAACCATAGCAATTTGATTCACTCAAAACGGATTTAAAACGAAGAAGTTATGGGTAAAACAAGATTGGATATTTTTGATTGTTGTAGCTACGGGAAATATTGTAACAATTCTATACAAATCATATCCTAGCTAACTTATATTGTATTATACATGTATTCTAATATATTATATAATCATGGGATACCATAGACACGTATGCAAATGTTTTGACATATCATATCGACCTATGTATATATATTATTTGGAACAACCATAGACACTCTATATGCAGTAATGTTGGAGTTAGTTTTACAGGGTTGAGGTTGATTCCAAAAATATATATACTTTGAGTTGTGATCTAGCCTGAGACATGGATACACTGGGTCGTGGATTGATTCAAGATAATATATATCGATTTATTTTTGTACATCTAATTTTGGACAACTAGTTGTAGGTTACTAACGAGGACAGCTGACTTAATAAACTTAAAACATTAAAACGTATTAAAAATGTTGTAAATATATTTTGGACATACTTTGATTTATATGTACATATTTGTTATAGGTTCGTGAATCGACCAGTGGCCAAGTCTTACTTCCCGACGAAGTAAAAATCTGTGAAAGTGAGTTATAGTCCCAGTTTTAAAATCTAATATTTTGGGATGAGAATACATGCAATTTTATAAATTTTTTACGAAATAGACACAAGTAAATGAAACTACATTATATGGGTGAATGATCGAAGCCGAATATGCCCCTTTTTAGCTTGGTAGCCTAAGAGTTTAGGAACAGACCCCCAAATTGATGTGAATCCTAAAGATAGATCTATCGGGCCCAACAAGCCCCATTCTGGAATTTGGAATGCTTTAGTACTTCGATTTTATGATGTCCGATGGGTGTCCCGGAATGATGGGGATATTCTATATGCATCTTGTTAATGTCGATTAACAGGTGTTCACCATATGAATGAATTTTATCTCTATGTATGGGATGTATATTGAAATATGAAATCTTGTGGTCTATTATTATGATTTGATAATATATAGGTTAAACCTATAACTCACCAACATTTTTGTTGACGTTTTAAGCATGTTTATTCTCAGGTGATTATTAAGAGCTTCCGCTATTGCATACTAAAATAAGGACAAGATTTGGAGTCCATGTTTGTATGATATTGTATAAAAACTGCATTCAAGAAACTTATTTTTGATTTAATATATTCTTAATGTAAACCATTATGTAATGGTCGTGTGTAAACGGTATATTTTAGATTATCATTACTTGATAATCTATGTAATGCTTTTTAAACCTTTATCGATAAAATAAAGGTTATGGTTGTTTTAAAAATGAATGCAGTCTTTGAAAAACGTCTCATATAGAGGTCAAAACCTCGCGACGAAATCAATTAATATGGAACGTTTTTAATCAATATGAACGAGACATTTCACCTTTTTGTTGACACTTTAAAGCATGTTTATTTTCAGGTATTAAAGAAATCTTCCGATGTGCATTTACTCATTTTAAAGATATTACTTGGAGTCTTTCATGGCATATTTCGAATAACGTTGCATTCGAGTCATTGAGTTCATCAAAGATTATTATTAAGTTAATTTATAGTTGGATAGTGGATATAATGAAATGGTATGCATGCCTGTCAATTTTCAATGTAAAGAAAGTTTGTCTTTTAAAAACGAATGCAATGTTTGTAAAATGTATCATATTGTAACGACCCGGAAATTTCCGACCAAATTTAAACCCTAATCTCGATATGTTTCCGACACGATAAGCAAAAACCCTAATGTTGAGTCTAGAAAGTTTGAAATTTAGAGTTGGATAATTAGTTACCTTTTGACCATGCCTGTCGATTCACGAACAAATACGTGTATTAGATATATATATTATTTTCCATAAATGTATTATCATTATCATCAAATTATTATTATTACTACTTATTATTATTATTATTACTATTATTATTATTTGTATTTAAATTATTATTATTAATATAATTATAATTATTAATTATTAATTATTAAAAAAAGAACTAAATAATATAAAGGGACAACTGGTTACACTAATGCAGTTAAAGACTTCAACATCAGTTTTATTTTCTTCACTTTATATTCGATTTACTTGTCGATTACAAACACTAAACAACAATCAAGATACTGCTACGGATATTCGATTTATATCATCGTTGCTGTTATATACTGCCTACATCTTTTATCATTCGAAAATCAGAACCACAAACTCAAGAACATTACACCTAGTTTGTTTGATCACAAGCAACCACGACTTCCACCATCCCGGATCACCGTAATCCATCACCATTTCCATCACCATCGTAAACACCATCACTTTTATACTCTATCTCTCTCACGGTAACCATGTAAACACCACCTTCTATCCCTCTCTAACGTCTCTCCTCTCTCTTTTAATCACCATAAGTAAACCACCTACATGGCAATCATTTGAACCACCATGAAACCATTCGGTTATCACCTCAAACCACCCAACCACGCCACCTTTCTTCTTGATTAAACTCACTTCAATTTTCTTCTAATAATTGATATGATCACCATTACTTGCATAGCTTCTGTTTCTTTTCTCTCTTTGTATGAAAAACACCACAACCCATCACACATGCCATCCTACTAATATTTCGATTGCTACCATTCTTTCCCGTTAATAATCACCACCTTCACCCTCCTTATCGTCTCCCATACACCACCATCTCATATATCTCTCTTCTATTTTTGGTTCACCAAAAACCGCCACTACTTCACCACCAAGAATCCCCTAAACACGTCACCACTACCACCTTCTTCCACCTTGATCCACCATAAATCACCATCATGTCACCTTTGAAAACCCATTCAAAACTGAACCATTTTCACAACCATAATCCATCATCTCCATCTCTCTCACTCTACTCTCTCTCTCTCCTAGCGTTTATACTTAACAATCATCTAAATAATTTTTACCACCGAAGTCTATAATCATGAAAGTTCTCATGTTATAACCAAAGACAACCAACACCTTTGAACACCACCTTCAACCTTATCAACACACGACCACCCAAATATGCTTCAGTGGCACCATCATTTCTTTCTGTTCGGTTCATGACCCATCACCAAAATTGCCTCACTCAGACGCCACCAACGAACCACTATGAACCACCCTAATCATGACTACAACCGAACACCATATCCCTCCTCTTTTTCTCTACCTCACCATCTCTCTATATTATTATTTTTTTACATCGAAACTACCACCAAATCCCACACTATTGCTGCTGTAAATTTCGGCTTCTGTCTTCCTGTTTTGGGCAACCCAACGGCAAGGCCACCAAAAATGGTTGTTTTTATATTTAACGAAAAATGATGATGATTATAAAAAAGAAATGAATGATGGGAATGGTTGGTGATAAAAAGTATAGAATAAAATGTTAAGAGTGTTAAGTGGAATGTTGTGCTGTAAAGGAATTGTGTGTTTATTATTTCTATTTTCAAACTAACTCCACAACCACAAACAAACAGCCTATCAATCAGTTTCTCTGAATTTGGATTTGGGATCCTTTTGTATATGGACCGAGTGCCTTCTCCTCTAGTTGGGCCGAAAAGTTCACAGGTTGGGCCGAGTCCCTATTAGAATTTTTGGGCCGAGAGATGATGAAATTAAACTAGGAACGACACTTGCTGTAATGTACGTAATGATTTTAAGATGCTTGTACAATTCGTTTCCTGATATTAATCGTTTCCGTTAGATTATATGGGTATTAAAATCTACGATTTAATCAATGGAGATTATCACTTTTGTGGGTCTCTGATCGTAATAGAAGATGAAGAATATGGGTATCAGATAGAAAGGGTTAATTAATTTTGGATGTGGTAGTAATCAGATTAGGCGAGACAGAAGGGTGGTCTGTAGGTTGTTTGGGTATACGAGGGATCCGGGTTCAAGTCCCATACCTGCCATTATTTTTGAAAGGGGTTCTATGAGGTAGTTGACATCTTTTTATTATTACTATTATTATTATTATTATTATTATTATCATTATTATTATTATAAGAGTTAGTATTATTATTATTATCATTATTAACTTTATCATTTTTTTATTACTAACATAAGTATTATTACTATTATTATCATTATCATTATTAAATCTAATAATCATTTTTATTTTCAATATGAATATATTATCATATTAACTATTATCATTATAAGTATTATTATTTTTATCATTATTAAAAGTATTATCATTATTATTATTATTTTTAGTGATATCGTAATTATTATTTTTTTTTTTCAAACAAATATTATCTATACACGACAACTAATATTACATACTAATAGGTTTTCAACTAATATATTACCATTTATATTGATAAAACTTTAATTAAATTATATATCATATATTTATTATAGGTATAACTATATTTAAAGATACTAATGTTAATAAATTATAAAATATAAGTAAACTTAGCTGATTACATGGGATGTGTATTAATATATATATATACTGGATATAGGTTCGTGAATCCGAGGCCAACCTTATTATCGATTAATGGTGTTATATCTATTTTTACTACAAAATACATTAGGTGAGTATATAGTCCCACTTTTAAACTCTAAATATTTTGGGATGAGAATACATGTATTTTATGTTTTACGTTATGGACACAAGTAACTGAAAAATATATTCTACGTTGAGTTGTACCACTGGCATACTTCCCTGTAGCTTGGTAACTAATATTTACAGCGGTATTGTAAACGCGAATCCTGTTGATAGATCTATCGGGCCTGACAACCCCAACCGGACTGGACGACCAGTATTCAACGGTTGCACAGTACTTCGTTTCGTGACTACACTCGGTACAGTGTAGTAAGATTTCATAATAAAGGGAATATGCGACGTGATTAAATGTTAAGTATGGTTACCAAGTGCTCAACCACTTAGAATATTTTTATTAAAATATTTGCATATGAAATCTTGTGGTCCATAGTTATAACGCTGCTTGCATCAAACCTATATGTCTCACCAACTTTATGTTGACATTTTAAAGCATGTTATTCTCAGGTACGAATTAAGTCATCCGCTGTGCATTTGCTCATATTAAAGACATTACTTGGAGCCGATCATCGCAATGGAACCAGATATTGATGATTTCGTCCAGGGGGACTTGGACGGGGTCTGACAGAATGGTATCAGAGCGTTGGTCTTAGCGAACCAGGCTTTGCATTAGTGTGTCTGACTAGTAGTTGTTAGGATACATTAGTAAGTCTGGACTTTGACCGTGCCTACATGTCAAAAAGTTTTGCTTATCATTTCTAGTCGGAAACCATCTGCTTATCATCCTTAGGGAATTGCCTGCTTATTATTCATAAGTTTAGACACGTCTTACTGCAGTTACTGCATCGATAGTGTATAGACAAAATTTATATCTTAGCGTATCTGATAATTCCTATCTTAGCGCATCAGTAGATTTGCCTGACATATGTCGTAAATTCCTCCGAAGTCTACACAATCTTTAGTACTATATACATATATATTCTATGAAGTTAGAATATCATCCTATATTCAAAAATCATTTCACGACAAAGATCCTTTCCATCCACCAAATTGTCCTCTTGGCGATGAACCTGAAGCACTTACCAGCGAATCTATTCGAAACACCATTTTCTCTCTCATTTCTAAAGTATCTCGTTACGATTATATATACTATCCCATATTTCGAATCTTATTCATTCGTTCGCTTCAACTGCCAATCATCCCGGTATAATAGAAGAAATTAACGAACTTCGCGCTCGTGTGACGACCTTGGAGAACCTGGTACGAAGGTTACGAATACCAGCAGCAGCACCAGCAGCATAATCAGTACCACCATTATCGACGTCGACAGTACCCTTATTATCCCTAAACCATAACCGCGCCGTAACTCTCAACATCACAACCTGTACCTAGAATATCAACATTTCACGCCTCAATATTACCATCTGTATTTCGAGTATGATCTTCGTTCTATATATCATCCTACATCGATTACCTTCGCTTTATGTAACGTTCTACCTCATATATCTCCGTTCGACATGGTGATTATGAAATCTCTAATGTTTTAGAGATCATGTAATCCAGTATTAACGATAAAACAAATGAGTTTAATATTTTATTGACTCATTAAATCCAAGATTTCATCCGATGAAAATATATATGCAAGTATATTTTCATAAAGATTGTAATTAAAATTTTTTTTTCGTACAAACTGTTAATGATGAAAATATTTTAACGGGTGGGTAGTACCCGAGGAATATTTGGATTTCACATTAATAAGTTACACTGTACATTTTTCGAATCTGATTCAACGGTCATTTACTATCCTACTTACAACTACCGATATACGTATCCGATCACCACCGAATAACCATTTCCATTCAAATTCCATATTTGGATTTTGATCTATCAAAATTTAACAAGTGGCATAATGAAGAAAACATTGGATATAATAAAATTTGTTAGAAACAAACGGATTAACTAATTGAAATATTGTTAAGATTCCACGCTAACTGTTCCGGCTAACTGTTCCCAGCTAACTGATTAACATTTAATTTATCGCAATTTACATTCTCGCAATTTTATTTATCGTCATTTAATTTCTGTTATTTATTTTTACGCACTTTAAATAACGGGACACGTATGCAAGGTTTCGATTTATCATATCGACCCATCTATATATATATTTCGGAACAACCGTAGACACTCTATATGTGAAGGTGGGAGTTGGCTATACAGGGTCGGAGTTGATTCCAAAATATATATATATACTTTGAGTTGTGATCGACACCGAGACCGGTACACGGGTCACGATACGTATTCTTTAATTCGAATATTATATATTAAATTATACATGAATCATTGAACCATCGGACTATTGGACTGCTAACTTTGGACAATTAAAATGAATTAAATTAAAATATTGATTATAACATATGAAACTAAACAATTCTTCAAGATTGCCACTTGATTCCATTTTAAACCTCATTCGTATCTTGACGATTACAATTCGCATTCACAACTTTTCATGATTCTTGAAAACGCCTCGATCGAGAAGTTAAACCAGTCGCACCTCGTCTACGGAAGAAAGATTTATGCATTTGGTTATGCACCTGAAAACTCTCAAAAACTGAGTCAACACGTAGCAGTGTAAATTCCTTTAGTGTTATTATTACCCAAAATAACTTTGCAATCCCTTTTCAAAATTAGCCAATTTTGTCACAGCTCCAGCAAGCTAACCTCGACTTCTCAGAAAGGTTAGTTTCGATATATATACACGTTATTCTTTCGCTGTCGTTACCGGAGAATCTTTTATATTCCATCATCAGCGTTTAACCATCTAAAAACACAATTCTCCTGAAACCACCTCAGTTTGATAACCGATGACCCAGATCCGTTAACTTTGAGAATGCTGACGAAGCAGCATGTTGTAGATGGTCTTAATAGCCAAAAGTTGATGATAAAGAACGGAGTATTGGAAACACTCAATAGAAAATTTAGTATCAAAAAGCGGATTATGCGAAACTATGAAGTAAGCCGTGGACAAATCACAAAGAATAAGTTTGACTTCAAAGAATTTAAAAGATTCAGTGCCTGCTGAAATCCTTAGTACATACCCTACTCCTTACTCTAAAACCTTTGCTGACACTATTCTTCATCATCATCCTTCGGCATTAGAAGTTCCAAGATATTATCGTATCTTTCATTATAAATATCCTCAATGTTTCTGAAGATATTTTTATAACTATTTCTTATCGGAAATCATCTATCTTCTCGCGCTATCTGTATTACATCATAAAAGAAACTGTGTTAGTTTCTAAATTCTGAAACCTTCGAATTTAAAATATGAATGTTTTGAAGTAGTGTTAGGAACTGATGCATGAATTAGTATAATATAATGAAACTTGATCAACTTCATTATATTACAGTAAGTTATGTTAAGTTTCTAATGGAATGTGATGATTCACAGTACCATCATCATGTGCCATGTTACACGGCTCTTACATTCTATCCAATCTCAAAACATATCAAGAACATATCATCTTGATAGTTCTATCTTTCTGGATATTCTGGTAATTTGACAAATCAAAATCGTGCCATTTCCATTTCTTTCTGAGAGCATTAGCTATGTTCATTCTGAATTTCATACCTACAAATTCCGGACCCTTGCTCGCTTGACTCGAGAACGGGAAGATATAAAACCCAACAACCACCCAGAATTTACAAACCGTGTATATCAATGCAGATAACAATATTGAGACACGGGAGAATTAGAAACACTATAAACACAAGAGTATAGTAGAAGTAAATAGATTCTTCTAGTGGTAGATGAAAAAGAAGAACGACAGATGTGAAAATTTAGAGTATATCAAGAATCAGAATGGGATGGAGCATATTGACGAATGTTTAAAGTAAGAATTTAGGAGAAAAAGTAGAAGATGTGGGATAGGGAAATAAGGAAACGAAGAGGGTAGATTTATAGTGAAATATCCGACAGAGAAATCACAACAGATTTGCTGCATTAAATCAAATGAGATCCTGTTTCCTAAATCGTCAAAGAACTAAATCTTATTACGAAAGATTTTCTTTAAATCTCGTGAATTCCAGAAATCAATCATAACCACGTCATCAGTTAAAACGATACCATATTACTCATTTCACTCTTTTGTGATAGCTTCACTCGTACGCTTCACATGATCGAAATGTTTTATCTATATCTATCAAAAATGATAAAACTCCGTTATTTTCTCATATTCATCATGAAAACATTCCTATTGTTATTTATGACAACCTCTACCAAATTTCGGGGACGAAATTTCTTTAACAGGTGGGTACTGTAACGACCCGGAAATTTCCGACCAAATTTAAACCCTAATCTCGATATGTTTCCGACACGATAAGCAAAAACCCTAATGTTGAGTCTAGAAAGTTTGAAATTTAGAGTTGGATAATCAGTTACCTTTTGACCATGCCTGTCGATTCACGAACAAATACGTGTATTAGATATATATATTATTTTCCATAAATGTATTATCATTATCATCAAATTATTATTATTACTACTTATTATTATTATTATTACTATTATTATTATTTGTATTTAAATTATTATTATTAATATAATTATAATTATTAATTATTAATTATTAAAAAAAGAACTAAATAATATAAAGGGACAACTGGTTACACTAATGCAGTTAAAGACTTCAACATCAGTTTTATTTTCTTCACTTTATATTCGATTTACTTGTCGATTACAAACACTAAACAACAATCAAGATACTGCTACGGATATTTGATTTATATCATCGTTGCTGTTATATACTGCCTACATCTTTTATCATTCGAAAATCAGAACCACAAACTCAAGAACATTACACCTAGTTTGTTTGATCACAAGCAACCACGACTTCCACCATCCCGGATCACCGTAATCCATCACCATTTCCATCACCATCGTAAACACCATCACTTTTATACTCTATCTCTCTCACGGTAACCATGTAAACACCACCTTCTATCCCTCTCTAACATCTCTCCTCTCTCTTTTAATCACCATAAGTAAACCACCTACATGGCAATCATTTGAACCACCATGAAACCATTCGGTTATCACCTCAAACCACCCAACCACGCCACCTTTCTTCTTGATTAAACTCACTTCAATTTTCTTCTAATAATTGATATGATCACCATTACTTGCATAGCTTCTATTTCTTTTCTCTCTTTGTATGAAAAACACCACAACCCATCACACATGCCATCCTACTAATATTTCGATTGCTACCATTCTTTCCCGTTAATAATCACCACCTTCACCCTCCTTATCGTCTCCCATACACCACCATCTCATATATCTCTCTTCTATTTTTGGTTCACCAAAAACCGCCACTACTTCACCACCAAGAATCCCCTAAACACGTCACCACTACCACCTTCTTCCACCTTGATCCACCATAAATCACCATCATGTCACCTTTGAAAACCCATTCAAAACCGAACCATTTTCACAACCATAATCCATCATCTCCATCTCTCTCACTCTACTCTCTCTCTCTCCTAGCGTTTATACTTAACAATCATCTAAATAATTTTTACCACCGAAGTTTATAATCATGAAAGTTCTCATGTTATAACCAAAGACAACCAACACCTTTGAACACCACCTTCAACCTTATCAACACACGACCACCCAAATATGCTTCAGTGGCACCATCGTTTCTTTCTGTTCGGTTCATGACCCATCACCAAAATTGCCTCACTCAGACGCCACCAACGAACCACTATGAACCACCCTAATCATGACTACAACCGAACACCATATCCCTCCTCTTTTTCTCTACCTCACCATCTCTCTATATTATTTTTTTTTACATCGAAACTACCACCAAATCCCACACTATTGCTGCTGTAAATTTCGGCTTCTGTCTTCCTGTTTTGGGCAACCCAACGGCAAGGCCACCAAAAATGGTTGTTTTTATATTTAACGAAAAATGATGATGATTATAATAAAGAAATGAATGATGGGAATGGTTGGTGATAAAAAGTATAGAATAAAATGTTAAGAGTGTTAAGTGGAATGTTGTGCTGTAAAGGAATTGTGTGTTTATTATTTCTATTTTCAAACTAACTCCACAACCACAAACAAACAGCCTATCGATCAGTTTCTCTGAATTTGGATTTAGGATCCTTTTGTATATGGACTGAGTGCCTTCTCCTCTAGTTGGGCCGAAAAGTTCACAGGTTGGGCCGAGTCCCTATTAGAATTTTTGGGCCGAGAGATGATGAAATTAAACTAGGAACGACACTTGCTGTAATGTACGTAATGATTTTAAGATGCTTGTACAATTCGTTTCCTGATATTAATCGTTTCAGTTAGATTATATGGGTATTAAAATCTACGATTTAATCAATGGAGATTATCACTTTTGTGGGTCTCTGATCGTAATAGAAGATGAAGAATATGGGTATCAGATAGAAAGGGTTAATTAATTTTGGATGTGGTAGTAATCAGATTAGGCGAGACAGAAGGGTGGTCTGTAGGTTGTTTGGGTATACGAGGGATCCGGGTTCAAGTCCCATACCTGCCATTATTTTTGAAAGGGGTTCTATGAGGTAGTTGACATCTTTTTATTATTACTATTATTATTATTATTATTATTATTATTATCATTATTATTATTATAAGAGTTAGTATTATTATTATTATCATTATTAACTTTATCATTTTTTTATTACTAACATAAGTATTATTACTATTATTATCATTATCATTATTAAATCTAATAATCATTTTTATTTTCAATATGAATATATTATCATATTAACTATTATCATTATAAGTATTATTATTTTTATCATTATTAAAAGTATTATCATTATTATTATTATTTTTAGTGATATCATAATTATTTTTTTTTTTTTCAAACAAATATTATCTATACACGACAACTAATATTACATACTAATAGGTTTTCAACTAATATATTACCATTTATATTGATAAAACTTTAATTAAATTATATATCATATATTTATTATAGGTATAACTATATTTAAAGATACTAATGTTAATAAATTATAAAATATAAGTAAACTTAGCTGATTACATGGGATGTGTATTAATATATATATATATACTGGATATAGGTTCGTGAATCCGAGGCCAACCTTATTATCGATTAATGGTATTATATGTATTTTTACTACAAAATACATTAGGTGAGTATATAGTCCCACTTTTAAACTCTAAATATTTCGGGATGAGAATACATGTATTTTATGTTTTACGTTATGGACACAAGTAACTGAAAAATATATTCTACGTTGAGTTGTACCACTGGCATACTTCCCTGTAGCTTGGTAACTAATATTTACAGCGGTATTGTAAACACGAATCCTGTTGATAGATCTATCGGGCCTGACAACCCCAACCGGACTGGACGACCAGTATTCAACGGTTGCACAGTACTTCGTTTCGTGACTACACTCGGTACAGTGTAGTAAGATTTCATAATAAAGGGAATATGCGACGTGATTAAATGTTAAGTATGGTTACCAAGTGCTCAACCACTTAGAATATTTTTATTAAAATATTTGCATATGAAATCTTGTGGTCCATAGTTATAACGCTGCTTGCATCAAACCTATATGTCTCACCAACTTTATGTTGACATTTTAAAGCATGTTATTCTCAGGTACGAATTAAGTCATCCGCTGTGCATTTGCTCATATTAAAGACATTACTTGGAGCCGATCATCGCAATGGAACCAGATATTGATGATTTCGTCCAGGGGGACTTGGACGGGGTCTGACACATATAGAGGTCAAATTCCTCACGATGTAATCAACTATTTTGAATCGTTTATAATGTATATGAATGGGTCCTTTCAGTTGGTATTAGAGGGTCTTAGCGAACCAGGTCTACATTAGTGTGTCTAACTGATAAGTCGTTAGGATGCATTAGTGAGTCTGGACTTCAACCGTGTCTGCAAGTCAAAAGTTTTGCTTATCATTTTGTGTCAAAAATTAACTACTTATCATCCTCAGGAAATTACCTGCTTATCATTTTGAGTCTAAGACAAGTCTTGCTGCATTGTGTAGCGACCCGACAAAATCGTCATTGACGGCGCCGCTAACTTAGGTCCCGTTACGTGGTCGTAGTCCCTATATGAGACTCGTTTGACCAAAATTACGTCGCATTCATTTGATAAGTACCAGACTTGCAAAGTTTAGTTTACCAAACGGTTCGACAACAAGTTTAAGTTTACAAAAGTAGTAATGTATAAATGAAATAACTTGCGACATAATAAGTTGAAAATCACGGTTGCTATAAATAGCGTAAGTATGTAGACAAAAGTTTGAATCCAAAGGTGCTATCACTAGCGTATGTATGTATGTATGCTTGGCCCCAAGCAAGAAATCAGAGTGTATGCATGTATGCTTGACTCTAAGCAAGTATGAGTGTACGCGGAAGCATGTATCAAATAGCCAAGTATAAACCTGAGAAACATATAGAAAACTGTCAACAAAAAATGTTGGTGAAATCATAGGTGTTTTAGTAAACGTTGCATTTGAACCACAAGATTTAATATAAGATGATTATCAAAATCATTTGCATTCCAAAGTTGTTATTTGTATCGTGGGCACCCAATTATCAAACTTAACTGTTTTGCACCCTTTGCGTAGTGTTAGAACATACACTAGACCCGAAAATATATTTCATCCGCTAACGGTAGCGAACCGTCCGAATGAGGCTCGTCAAGCCCATGTGATCACATAATATAAGTTCACATTTACACCCTGCAAGTGTAAGTAACGATAATTGAATTGAGGCTTTTTGTTCAAACCCGTACGTGGAATGTTCGTTTTCGTACTTGTGTTCAAAGTGTAAAAGTATGTAGTATAAAACCGTATATGTTTCTCATCCCATGATTTAAAAGTATAAAAATTGTTGAAAGATGGGACTATGATCTCACCTCGAGTGCACGAGTATAAAAGTACTTCACAAAGTAAACGTGTTTATGATTGTTGCTTAGCCTTGACCTAAACAAGTAAGTTGTATCAATTAACCGGTTACGATACAAGGTCGGGCGAAATGTGCTCAATTAGTCCTATGGCTCGTAACGACTCGATTAAATATAGCATGTGAATCACGTTGTCAAGTTTCATGCAAGAATCAAGTATAAAATAAGATTTGAACGATTGCATAAGTATTTGGTTAAGTTTGACTAAAAGTCAAACTCGGTCAAGTCAAAGTCAACGAAAAAGTCAACACGTTCGGGTCGGGTCCCGAACTATTTTTCTGAGGTTTTTAATCATATATAAGCATGTTAGAACAAGTTACATGTGAATCGGAGGTGCGTAGCGTAGCAAACATTTTCTAAATTTTGACCATGTAGGTCAGAACCCAAACACGGCAAATGCCGCGCCGCGACATTAGGCGTGGCCTGGTACCTGGGCTGTTTCAATTGTTCAAGTCTTGATCCAAAATTCAATTTAGCACAAAACACAAACCGTAAACACTTAGAATACGTATCTTATATCGTTGGAAAGCTCTTTTGACAAGGAGTACGACTAACCACTTTTCATCAAGTAAAAACATCAATTGCAATAACTGAAATCTCGTCAAGTGATCATTAAAAGTTTATTTTTAAAGTTTCAAGTTCACAAAATGCATTTTAAGATTCGGGAATCCAATTCACACATATGATATGCCGTTTTGAAGGTAATGAAACATACATTACAACTAAACACTTATCAATAACGTTAACAAGCATTCAATGCATCAAAAGTTCATTTTAAAGCTATCAAACCCTAACCAAACTTCATAAACTCATTAATCATGTTCTTGAAGTTTTCTTACTCACCCTACGCATCAAAACGAAGCTAGTGATACTAGTAACACAATTAAAACATGAACTTTAACAATTTAACAACATTAACTCATCTAAAATCAAGGATTAAGCACACCCATTTTCAAGTTCATGCTAGTTACTCCATAACAATAAATCAAGCAAACAAAACATATATTCATGTTATACTTGAGCCATAGGCACTAACTAACACCATTTCAAGTATATAAAACGAATTTAGATAAATCTTGAGTTTTAGAAATGTTACCCAAACGAGAAGAAATTGGTACCAAAATGTAGAGGATGAAGAGAGGATCGCGAATATGTAATTTTTTTTTATGTTTCCCTCTTAATCTGGATTTAGATGATGATTTTGTGAGTTGGGTGTTTAAGTTCAAAAATGGAAGATGAGAAAGGAGAGAAAGAGATGAGGAGGTGAGTGGAAGTGAATGGGTGGATGAGGTGGGTTGACTAGTTGACCTAGTCAACTAGTTTGCCCACTTGGCAACCTCGGTCCCTCAAGTTTCAAAGCGGGTGCGAGAATTAACCAAACGAATATTTTAAAAACGCTCGAGTAAACGAGTGATGTTATAATTAAATAACGGGAATATTATGAACGTTAGTCAACGAAAACTACGAATTTAAATAATGAAGGATATTATTTAAAAAAAAGACAGTGTTAAAATAAATTTAACGGAAAAATGCGGGATGTTACATTACCTACACCTTAAAAGAAATTTCGTCCCGAAATTTAGTTGAAAGTAGTAGTTGTTGTTTCTTCCTCGAAACCTTGCGTTGCAAATTCTACGGATATGTGAAAGTACTTCCTTGGGCATTTCAACGAACTTTGACAGTCGGGATTTTACGTTGGTTTAAAGTTTGGTTTCACGATTTATAGTTTCAACCGGTCCTCCTAGGGAGCGAAGTTTATCGTTGATAGTAATTTCATAGAAGAGGATAACAAGTTCTTATTTCGTAAGACACTCTTTTAAGTTTAATACACAGAATGTAGGATGAACGGAATTTGTTTGAGTCGGAAGTTCGAAACGGTAAGCAACGGGCACAACACGCCCCAAGATTTCAAAAGGATTAAAAATATCGCGGATTTAGCTTTCTACGTTTCCGAAACGGACTACACCTTTTAAAGGTGTGACTTTTAATGTTACGCGGTTACCCACATGGAATTCGAAAGGTTTACGTCTAACATTGGCATTGCTCCTTTGGCGACTACGGGCCGTCTCGAGCCTTTCTCGGATTGGAACGATCTTAACGGTTACTCCATGAATGAGTCCGGGTTCGGTGACTTGGTTATCATTTACTTGGTTCTACAAAAGGAGGATGACGTTTCCGGTCATATAAGATTTCAAAAGGTGTGACGTTAAGACTTGAATGATAACCATCGTTGTAAGAGAATTTGGTTAAAGGCAAAAACTTTTCTCAAGTAAATTTGAAGTTGATAACGCAAACTCGTATTATGGTTTCCAAGGTTTGAATCATGTGTTTGTGAAATGCCCCGTTCATATTAATTATAAACGTTTCATATTAATTGGTTTCTTTGCGAGGTTTTGACCTCTATATGAGACGTTTTTCAAATCTTGCATTCGTTTTTAAAAACAACCATAACCTTTATTATTGAATAAAGGTCTTAATGACATAATTTAGATTGTCTATCAAAGACAATCTTCTCAAATAAATAAGTTTTTACACAACCCATTATAATATGATCAAATATATTACAACAAATACTCCGAATGCAAGTTTAAACAATATAAACAATTATGCCAACTCCAAATCTTGACCTTGGGTTGGCATACGACAGAGGAAGCATTTTTAATATTCACCTGAGAATAAACATGTTTAAAATGTCAACAAAAAATGTTGGTGAGTCATAGGTTTAATTTCTATATAATAATCATAACATTTAATAAGCCACAAGATTTCATTTAATCAAATGCGCAGGATCATTACAACTGCAAAAATCATTCATACGATGAGTCGCCTGGTAACCGACCTTAACATAGAGCTCTTAAGATATCTAGCATCATACATTCCATTATTCAAATGTATGACAAGAACCCTTCGAAGTACTAAAGCATTTCCACTATTCGAAAAAGGGGGTGGTTGGTGCCCGTAGATCTACCTTTAGGATTCGTGTCAATTAGTGTTTTTCACTAATTCTTAGGTTACCAAGCATAATAATAATAAGTACAGATATCCGGTATAACAAAACAGTCGTAGAATGTAGTTTCATGAACTTGTGCTTATTTTGTAAAACATTTATAAATTTGCATGTATTCTCATCCCAAAATAATTTAGATAGTAAAAATGAGACTATAACTCACTTTCACAGATTACTAATTCGTCAAGAATTAGACTTGGCCACGAGTTGATTTATGAACCTATAACAATATATACATATATTAAAATATGATCGAAATATATTCACAATATTTTCTTTATTACGTGTTGATGATTTTAGTTATCCAGCTAGCAGTCCAATGTTAGTAGTCCATAATTTGTCGTACATGAATAACTTAATATATATCTTGAATCAATCCACGACCCAGTGTATACATATCTCATTATTGATCACAACTCAAACTATATATATATTTTGGAATCAACCTCCACCCTGTATAGCAAACTCCAACATTTGCATATAGAGTGTCTATGGTTGTTCCGCAATATATATATAGATGGGTCGACATGATAGGTCGAAACATTGTATACATGTCTATGGTATCTCAAGATTACATAATATACAATATAAGTTGATTAAGTTATGGTTGGAATAGATTTCTTACAAATTTTCACGTAGCTGAAATGAGTAGTTTTTACCAAATCTTGTTTTACCCGTCATTTCTTCGTTTCAAATCCGTTTTGAGTGATTTAAGCGGCTACGGTTTCATATTGAATTTAACTTTTTGAAACTAAACAGAAAAAATATATGTTTATAGTCGGAAATATAAGTTACAAGTCATTTTTGAAAGAGGTAGTCATTTCCGTCGAAAGAACGACATCTTGATGACTATTTTGAAAAACATACTTTCACTTTGAGTTTAACCATGATTTTTGGATATAGTTTCATATTCATAAGAAAAATCATTTTCCCAGAAGTATAGCTTTTAAATCAAAGTATTTCATAGTTTTTAATTATCCAAACCAAAACAGCCCCCGGTTGTACTACGACGGCGTATATCCGTTTTTACGGTGTTCTTCGTGTTTACAGGTTTTAAATCATTAAGTTAGCATATCATATAGATATATAACATGTGTTTAATTGATTTTAAAAGTTAAGTTAGAAGGATTAACTTTGTTTGCGAACAAGTTTAGAATTAACTAAACTATGTTCTAGTGATTACAAGTTTAGCTCTTCGAATAAGATAGTTTTATATGGATGAATCGAATGATGTTATGAACATCATTACTACCTCAAGTTTTCTGGATAAACCTACTGGAAATGAGAAAAATAGATCTAGCTTCAAAGGATCCTTGGATGGCTTGAAAGTTCTTGAAGTAGAATCGTGATACGAAAACAAGTTCAAGTAAGATTTCCACTTGAAATAAGATTGTTATAGTTATAGAAATTGAATCAAAGTTTGAATATGAATATTACCTTGAATAAGAAAGAAAACCTACTATAAATAACAAAGGTTTCTTGATCTTAGATGATGAGTTGGAATGGATTAGAAAGCTTGGAAGTAGTCATGAAGACTTGATATGATTCTTGAAGTGTTCTTGAAAGATGGTTGTTTTTATGATGATTAAAGCTTGTAATTGAAGCTAAAAGATGGTGAAAATGCTTGGAGATGATAAACTATGATGTTAGGAGTATTTTGAGAGAGAAATTGAAGTGTAAGTATGAGAAAATGGAGTGAAGAAATGGTGTGCATTCATGAATACGTTTTTTACATTTTATAAAGAAAAAAAGATACTTAAGTTTGTTTTCTTGCTAAATAATTCATGCAAGTTGACAAATGATGATTCCCACATGATCCTTAATCATTTAAGGCAGCTAAGGAGTAGATTTTTATTAGTATAGATGAATAGTAAATACATCTAGAAGCTGCGTATTATACGAGTACAATACCATACATGTACGAGTAGAATTTTTGATGAAAATGAATGAGAATGTAATTGTAAGCATTTTTGTTAACTAGAAGTACTTTGATATGTGTATTGAAGTCTTTCAAAAGTGTATAAATATATCATAATACATTACATGTATATATATTTAACTGAGTCATTAAGTCATCGTTAGTTGTTACATGTAAGTGTTGTTTCAAAACCTTTAGGTTAACGATCTTGTTAAATATAATTGACCCATTGTTATTACACTTAAATGAGATGTTAAATTGTTATGTTCACATGTTAACATGGTGTATTATCATATCTAATATCATATATATATATATATATATATATATATATATATATATATATATATATGTGTGTGTGTGTGTGTGTGTGTGTGAAATACTATTACAACGATAATCGTTACATATATGTATATTGTTTCGAAGTCTTTAAGTTAGTAGTCTCATCTTATATATATAATTCATTGTTATTATACTTAATGAGATACTTAAATATCATTTAATCAAATCATAAATATATATATTAAAATATATATTCCTTTAATTAATTATTACGATATATGACGTTCGTGAATCGTTAGACAGACTGGGTGTCCAAACGTTTGTATAAAATTCATTCCAAATAACCAAGTCTTAATGAGTTTGATTGCTTAACATGTTGGAAACATTTAATTATATAAATATTAATCTTATATATATTAGCGGAAAAATCCGGGTCGTTACATTATACACCCGTTAAATTAAATTTCGTCCCGAAATTTGGAATAGTACCTAGTTAACGTGCGATATCGGTAAACAGATGTGGATACTTCTGCTACATTTGTTCTTCTCGTTCCCAAGTGAATTCAGGTCCTCTACGAGCATTCCACTGAACCTTAACGATTGGTATCTTAATTTGTTTGAGTCGTTTGACCTCACGATCCATAATTTCGACGGGTTCTTCGACAAAATTTAGTTTCTCGTCAATTTTAATCTCGTCTAAAGGAATAATGAGATCTTTGGTAGCTAGGCATTTCTTCAGGTTTGAAACATGAAAGGTGTTATGAATCTTTTCTAATTGTGGAGGTAGCTCAAGTCGATAGGCCACTGGCCTAATACGTTTTTCAATCTTGAATGGCCCAATGTATCTTGGGCTCAATTTCCCTCGCTTTCCCAAATGAATAACCCATTTCCAAGGTGATACCTTAAGCATAACCATATCACCCTCCTCAAACTCTAAAGGTTTCCTTCTAACATCCGCGTAGCTCTTTTGCCGACTCCGGGCTGTTTTCAATCGTTGCTGAATCTGAATGACCTTGTCGGTAGTTTCCTAGATAATTTTTGGACCTGTAATTTGTTTTTCCCCCACATCACTCCAACAAATCGGAGACCTGCACTTTCTCCCATAAAGTGCCTCGAATGGTGCCGCCTCAATACTAGAATGGAAGCTGTTGTTGTAGGAAAACTCAGCTAACGGTAGATGTCGATCCCAACTGCTTCTAAAATCAATAACACATGCTCGTAGCATGTCTTCGAGTGTCTGAATCGTCCTTTCACTCTGCCTATCAATTTGTAGATGATAGGCAGTACTTAAATCTAGACGAGTTCCCAACGCTTCGTGTAATGCCCTGCCAGAATCTGGAAGTAAATCTGCTATCACGATCAGAGATAATAGAGATTAGTATACCATGTCTAGAAACAACTTCTTTCCGGTATAATCGTGCTAATTTCTCTATACCATCCTCTTCTTTTATTGGCAGAAAGTGTGCTGACTTAGTAAGACGATCGACCATTACCCAAATCATATCATAACCACCTGCGGTTCTTGGTAACTTAGCAATGAAATCCATGGTAATGTTTTCCTATTTCCATTCTGAGATTTCAGGTTGTTAGAGTAGACCCGATGGTTTCTGATGCTCAGCTTTGACTTTAGAACAAGTCAAACATGCTCCTACATATGTGGCTATATCGGCCTTCATTCCTGGCCACCAAAAGTTTCTCTTGAGGTCTTGGGACATTTTCCCCGCTCCGGGATGTATTGAATATCTAGTTTTATGTGCTTCATCTAGTACCACTTTCCTCAAATCCCCATTCTTTGGTACCCAAATTCTTTCAGCTAAATACTTGGTTTCGTCTTTCCGAATATTAAGTTGTTTTTCTAATCCTTTGGGTATTTCCCTTCCAAAAATTCCTTCCTTCAAAACCTCCTGTTGTGCCTCTTTTATTCGAGTAGTAAGATTAGTATGAATAATCATGTTCATAGCTTTTACTTGAATAGGTTCTCTTTCCTTTCGACACAAGGCATCGGCTACCACATTTGCTTTCCCCGGGTGGTAACGGATTTCACAATCATAATCATTTAGCAGCTCAACCCATCTACGCTGCCTCATGTTTAGTTGCTTTTGATTTAAAATATGTTGGAGACTCTTGTGGTCGGTGTATACGATAAACTTGACCCCATATAGATAATGCCTCCACATCTTTAATGCAAAAACAACGGCGCCCAATTCCAGATCGTGTGTGGTGTAGTTTTGTTTATGAATTTTGAGTTGTCGAGAAGCATATGCAATCACCTTCTTCTGTTGCATAAGAACTCTACCAAAACCCATTCTTGATGCGTCGTAGTAGATAACGAAATCTTCCATTCCGTCAGGTAACGATAAAATAGGTGCCGTGGTCAACTTGTTTTTCAACAATTGGTAGGCACCCTCTTATTCGGAAGTCCATTCATACTTCTTCCCCTTATGTGTCAAGGCAGTTAAAGGTTTGGCTATTCGGGAGAAATCTTGAATAAATCTCCTATAATAACCAGCTAAACCCAAAAATTGACGTATTTGCGTTGGAGTTTTCGGGGTTTCCCACTTTTTGATGGATTCGATCTTGGCGGGATCAACTTTGATTCCATTACTACTGACTACGTGACCAAGAAATTGTACTTCATTTAACCAAAAAGCACATTTAGAGAACTTAGCATAAAGTTGCACTTTTCTTAACAACTCTAACACAAGTCTCAAGTGTTTTTCATGTTCTTGGTTATTCTTCGAATAAATAAGGATGTCATCAATAAAGACAATAACAAACTTATCTAAATATGGACTACATACTCGGTGCATGAGGTCCATGAAAACTGCGGGTGCATTGGTTAGATCGAATGGCATAACCATGAATTCGTAATGGCCATAACGAGTTCTGAAGGCTGTTTTTGGTATATCGGCTTCTTTAACCCTCAGTTGATGATAACCCGACCTTAAGTAGATTTTAGAGTATACGCTCGAACCTTGGAGTTGATCAAATAGGTCGTCGATTCGGGGTAAAGGGTATCCGTTTTTGATGGTTACTTTGTTCAGTTCACGGTAATCGATACACATGCGAAAAGACCCATCTTTCTTTTTAACGAACAAAATTGAAGCTCCCCATGGTGACGTACTCGGTCGGATAAAACCACGTTCTAATAATTCTTGTAGCTGACTTTGTAATTCTTTCATTTCGGTGGGCGCAAGTCTATATGGAGCACGAGCTATTGGTGCGGCTCCTGGTACAAGATCTATTTGAAATTCAAAGGATCGGTGTGGAGGTAGTCCCGGTAATTCGTCCGGAAACACCTCAAGAAATTCTCTTGCAACAGGAACGTCATCGATTTTCTTTTCTTCTTTTTCAACCTTCTCGACGTGTGGCATAGCAACCTTTTCTTATTAGTTTACGCGCCTTCAAACTACTAATAAGATTTAATTTTGGCATTACCCTTTTCTCCGTACACCATTAAGGGTAACCCGTTTTCTCTCGAAATGTGAATCGCCTTCTCATGACAAACAACTTCGGCTTTCACCTTGGACATCCAGTCCATTCCAATAATTACGTCGAAGCTTCCCAATTCCACCGGTATCAAATCAATTGCAAACGTTTCGCTAACTAAACTAATTTTTCAATTTCGGCAAATTTTATCAACCTTAATTAGTTTACCGTTTGCTACTTCAACTATACACTTTTTATCCAAAGGCGTTAACGGGCAATTTAATTTGGCACAAAATTCTCTACTCATATGAGACGACCCGACCTTAACCATAAGGACGAATACAATAACATATGATTTCATCGTGAGGTATTGACCTCTATATGCGACATTTTTCAAAAACTGCATTTGTTTTTACAATACAAACCATAGCTTTTATTACAAATACAAGGTTTAAACAACTTAATAAGGATTATCGTTTAGCGATAATCTTAGACTTACAAACTTTACATGTGATAATAACAATACAACCTCCAACATATTTTACATTCTGTCGTTCACTCACTGGTTGATGAATTCCTCGACTTCTTGTTCTGTCATTCGATTCAATCGCGCCATATTCTTCTATAAGAATGAAAAGAAAATAATTATTCACATGGAATATTATAGATGTAGTGTATATTTACAGTACATTATAGCTTATTAATAATATGAACCAGGTATTATTATAAAAGCCTTTTCTTCTTATTAGCGTTTTATAATTATATCTAGGGTAGTACCTACCCGTTAATGTCCATACTTAATAGCTAAGTACAGAACCAATTACTACCATCTAAATAATACTTAACCATGGAAAATTATTGCATTTCATACTTCACTATTTTACATATGCTTATCTTACATCGAACATTAAGCAAACCACACTAATAATATTATACAAAACATTATATGATCCCATGGTTTAATACGGCAGCGCATCGTTTGGTCTATTTTCTAGGACGTTTAGGTTCAAAGAATCGCTTAACGCTTATCCTGGCTGTCTGCCTATATTTTGGCGGTGTCTCCCTATATTTTGGCTGTGGGGCTGAAGAACTGGATGCCGGGATAGAACGAATAGGAATAGCGGAAATAGGGGTGGTAGTGTCTAGTGGAGTTGGTGCCACATCATCCTTACTAAACTCGGGATTTGAATTTTCTAATTCATTAGCCTTTCGTTTCTTTCCTAGTTCGAACTTGTCTTTTGTAATTTCCTGTATTTCTTCCTCGGGTTCACTTTCCTCCTCGGGTTCACTTTCCTCCTCGGGTTCACTTTTCGGGTTCTCTATAGTCGGTTCATCCGGAATTTATGAGTCTTCCCCAAAGATATTATTTTCGTCATCGGATAGGTTAATGACTGGAACACCATCTGAAGATTCTGGTTCGGAGTCGCTGAATGTGATAACAAGTTTTGAGCCCGACATCTATCACACAACAACTAACCCATTAGTACTACATAATATTTACATATAAATTTTAACCAACAATAATAAGCAATGGTTTTTAAATCAGACCCGGTCAAAGTCCAGACTTACTAATGTATCCTAACGACTTATCAGTTAGACACACTAATGCAAACCTGGTTCGCTAAGACCACCGCTCTGATACCACATGAGACGACCCGACCTTAACCATAAGGACGAATACAATAACATATGATTTCATCGCGAGGTATTGACCTCTATATGCGACATTTTTCAAAAACTGCATTTGTTTTTACAATACAAACCATAGCTTTTATTACAAATACAAGGTTTAAACAACTTAATAAGGATTATCGTTTAGCGATAATCTTAGACTTACAAACTTTACATGTGATAATAACAATACGACCTCCAACATATTTTACATTACAAATCCTCCGATATGCAGTTTTATTTTTGACACAAATATGCATACTCAAGATCTTGCTTAAATTCAACATGTTGCAGCGGAAGCTTTTAGTTATCACCTGAGAATAAACATGCTTAAAACGTCAACATAAAGTTGGTGAGATATAGGTTTAATGCCGGCAGCAATATATATATATATATAGACCACAAGATTTCATATATAAACATTTTAATAAAATATTCTAAGTGGTTGAGCACTTGGTAACCATACTTAACATTTAATCACGTCGCATATTCCCTTTATTATGAAATCTTACTACACCGTACCAAGTGAAGTCACGAAACGAAGTACTGTGCAACCGTTGAATACTGGTCGTCCAGTCCGGTTGGGGTTGTCAGGCCCGATAGATCTATCAACAGGATTCGCGTTTACAATACCGCTGTAAATAGTAGTTACCAAGCTACAGGGAAGTATGCCAGTGGTACAACTCAACGTAGAATATATTTTTCAGTTACTTGTGTCCATATCGTAAAACATAAAATACATGTATTCTCATCCCGAAATATTTAGAGTTTAAAAGTGGGACTATATACTCACTTTTGCCTTGAAGATATATATATTTTGACTTGGTCTCCGGTTGATATCACGAACCTATCCATATATAATATATCAATATATTTTCATTTTAAACAATCGTCACGTATATATACTTATAATACTTTTAATGTCTTCTTAGTCCGTAGTTAGCAATTCAATTTTAATGGTTCATATTTAGGTGTTCAATAAATAAATAAAACCCCCATCGAAATAAATAAAACCCCCATCGTATTTGTATTGGTCGGGATTAATCTTGACCCATGGTACCTATATTGTCAAGAAGACGTATTGCGTACAATCATGGGATATTATGATTAATCTTCTCGTATAGTTTATGGGTGATCCTGAAATATATAAAATTAAATTATGAGTACATATATATAAAATATCATGTTATTTTAGAAAGATGTGATTTATTTAATTTTTCTCCAATTATTTTCGTGGCTAAACTAGTTTTGGATATCCGATCTTGTTTTAGTCATAGTTTCTTCGTTACAACTCCGTTTTCGTTGGTTCAACTTGCCACTTCCTTGGATCGAGTCCTTCTTTAAGAATATGAACTGTAAATACCTTAGTTTGTATTCGAAATCACAGGTCATAGGTCAAACTTTGGTGAAACTTATGAAGTTGATCATTTTCCATCATGTAAACAACCTTAAATGATTATTTTTCTAAAAATACTTATACTTTGAGTTAAATCATGAAATTTTTATGTGTTATCATATTCATAGTAAATATCATTTTTCCAGAAAATAAACCTCCAATTCAAGGTTCAAAATAGTTTTTAATTATCCAACCCAAAACAGCCCCCGGTTGCACTCCGACGTCGTAAATTCAGTTTTTAAGGTGTTCTTTGAAAAAACCAAGTTATACCTTGTTAAATTAGCATATATTTATGATATATTACAGGTCTTGAAGTATTTTAAAAGTTAAGTTAGAAGGATCTATTTAGTTTGCAAACAAGTTTGAAATCATTCAAACTATGTTCTTGTTGTTAAAATTGTATACCATAAAATAAGATAACTATATATATATGAATCGAATAAGGTTATGAAAAAAGTTACTACCTCAAGTTACTTGGACAAGATTGCTGTAAAAGAGGAGTAAAAACCTAGAACCAAAAGAGTGATGGAGTTGGATGAAAGATTGGAAGCAACTTAAGACATAAACTTGAAATGAAAGTTGTATTTTTGTAGTGTTTTTGTTTGATCTTGTTATGGTGGTGTTTAAGGTGATTCTTGAGAGGATTTTTGCTGTAGTTCTTAGAGATACATGAAGCTAGTAAGTATGTGTTCCTAACTAGAGAAGTAATGTGGTAAAAATTGAAAATGGATGGAAGTATTTAAGGTGGTGGTGGCGTGATTTATGGTATACAAGGACAAGTTCACATGTTGTAATCTTGTGTAATTAGTCATACAATAATATAAAAGTAATTACCTTATACATAAGGCATGAACAAAGGCTGGTTGGTGGTGATTTGATGTGTATATACTAATAGTAAATACGTATAGAAGCTAGGTATGTTACGGGTACATATACCGTAGATATACGTATAGAAATCTTGTGAAAATGGAACGAGGATTCAAATATAGTTATCTTTTGTGAATATACTTATATTGTTTTATGTATTTAAGTTCTTAAAAAGTGATTAAATACATTACATATACGATATATGTATAAACATTATAGGTTATAAGTAATTATATCAAAGAACGTTACGTATGGTTATTGTTTTGAAAACTTAAGTTAGTAGTTTCAAAATATACATATATCTTATTGTTATTAATACAAAATGAAATATTAAAACATCCTTAGATTATGTTAAATATGTATATATACATATATATACACAAACGTATAATTATCATATATTATATAGTTCGTGATATCACCGGTCAAACTAGACGGTCAAACGTTGTGTAAAACTCTTTTCAAAAACATAAGTCTCAACAATTTGGATTGCTTATCATGTTGGTAAGGTTTAATTTATGTAAATATTAATCTTATAAGTATAGATCGATCGAAAAAGTCCGGGTCATTACAGTACCTACCCGTTAAATAAATTTCGTCCCGAAATTTTAAAATCGTACCTATTTTGCGTCATCGGGAAACAAATGCGGGTATTTTTGTTTCATTTGATCCTCTAGCTCCCAAGTAAACTCGGGACCTCTTCGTGCATTCCAACGAACTTTAACGATCGGTATGTTGCTCTGCTTGAGCCGTTTAACTTCACGGTCCATGATCTCGATTGGTTCTTCTATGAATTGTAGTTTCTCGTCAACTTGAATTTCTTCAAGAGGAATGGTGAGGTCATCCTTTGCAAGACACTTTTTAAGGTTCGAGACGTGAAATGTATTATGTACTCCGGCGAGTTGTTGCGGTAACTCGAGTCGATAAGCTACCGGTCCGATGCGTTCGATAATTTTGAACGGGCCTACATACCTTGGGTTTAGTTTACCCCTTTTTTCCAAAACGTATTACACCTTTCCAAGGTGACACCTTTAACATAACCATGTCACCGATCTGAAACTCTAATGGTTTCCTTCGGACATCGGCGTAGCTCTTTTGGAAACTACGGGCTGTTTTCAATTTCTCCTTGATTTGCACTATCTTCTCAGTAGTTTCATGGATGATCTCGGGTCCAGTTAATTGTCGATCTCCTACTTCGTTCCAACAGATAGGGGATCTACACTTCCTTCCATACGGTGCTTCGAATGGTGCAGCTTTAATGCTCGCATGATAACTATTATTATACGAGAATTCTGCTAATGGTAGATATTTATCCCATCCGTTTCCAAAATCGATCACACATGCCCTAAGCATGTCTTCAAGAGTCTGAATTGTTCTTTCACTCTGCCCGTCAGTTTGCGGATGATATGCGGTACTCATATCCAAACGAGTTCCTAGGGCCTCCTGTAGTGATTGCCAGAACTTTTATGTAAATCTACTATCACGATCGGATATAATGGAAATAGGTATTCCATGCCTTGAAACAATTTCCTTTATGTATAATCGTAATAGTTTCTCCATTCTATCCATTTCCTTTATAGGCAAGAAATGTGCAGATTTGGTGAGACGATCAACTATTACCCAAATGGTGTCATAACCCCAGGCAGTCTTAGGTAATTTTGTGATGAAATCCATGGTAATACCATCCCATTTCCATTCTGGGATTTCTGGTTGTTGAAGTAATCCTGACGGCTTCTGGTGTTCTGCTTTGACTTTGGAACAAGTTAAACATTCCCCAACATATGTTGCAACGTCTGTCTTCAAATTAGGCCACCAATAATGCGTCTTAAGATCTTGATACATCTTTCCAACTCCAGGATGTATCGAGTATCTTGTCTTATGTGCCTCATTCAATATTAACTTCCTTAATCCACCCAACTTTGGTACCCAAATACGGTTTGCAAAATATCGAATTCCATCTTCCCGCATAATGAGTTATTTCCCATACTTCTTCATTATTTCATTTCCTATGTTTTCTTTAGTAAGAGCTTCTCGTTGAGCCTCTTTGATTTGTGAGTTGAGATTCATGCGAATTTTTATGTTCATTGCTCGTACTCGAATTGGTTCTCGTTCCTTTCTGCTTAAAGCGTCGGCCACTACATTCGCTTTCCCGGGATGATAGCGAATCTCACAATCGTAGTCGTTTATCAGCTCGACCCACCTACGTTGCCTCATGTTCAGCTGTTTCTGATCGAAAATATGTTGAAGACTTTTATGATCAGTAAACACAGTGCATCTAACCCCATATAAGTAGTGTCTCCATATCTTCAACGCAAACACGACTGCTCCCAGTTCTAGATCATGCGTCGTATAATTCCGCTCGTGAATCTTCAATTGTCGGGATGCGTATGCAATAACTTTCTTTCGTTGCATAAGAACACAACCAAAACCTTGTCGCGAAGCGTCACAATATATTTCAAAATCATCGTTCCCTTCAGGTAACGATAAAATAGGCGCCGTAGTTAACTTCTTCTTCAGTAATTGAAATGCGTTCTCCTGCTCCGAGGTCCATTCGTATTTCTTCCCTTTTTGCGTTAATGCTGTCAACGGCTTAGCTATTCGGGAAAAATCTTGAATAAACCTTCTATAATAACCGGCTAAACCCAAAAATTGGCGTATCTGCATTGGTGTTTTAGGAGTCTCCCATTTTTCAATGGCCTCAATTTTAGCTGGATCAACCTGAATTCCTTTGCTACTAACAACATGACCAAGAAATTGCACTTCTTTCAACCAGAAAGCACACTTAGAAAATTTAGCGTATAGCTGTTCTTTTCTCAACAACTCTAATATTAACCTTAAATGCTGCTCATGCTCTTGCTCACTCTTGGAATAGATAAGAATGTCATCAATGAAAACAATAACAAACTTATCTAAATATGGACTACAAACTCGATTCATGAGGTCCATGAATACAGCTGGCGCATTCGTTAATCCAAACGGCATGACCAAAAATTCGTAATGACCGTAACGTGTCCGAAAAGCAGTTTTCGGTATATCTTCTTCTTTGACGCGTAATTGATGATAGCACGATCTTAGGTCAATTTTCGAGTACACACATGATCCTTGCAATTGATCAAATAAGTCATCAATTCTCGGTAGTGGATACCGATTCTTGATAGTTAACTTATTTAATTCACGATAATCTATACACATTCGGAAAGATCCGTCTTTCTTCTTGACGAATAAAATCGGAGCTCCCCACGGTGAAGTGCTCGGTCGAATGAAACCACGGTCCAGTAATTCTTGTAACTGGCTTTGTAACTCTTTCATCTCAGATGGTGCAAGTCTATATGGAGCACGAGCCACTGGTGCAGCTCCTGGTACTAGATCTATTTGAAATTCTACAGATCTAAATGGAGGTAATCCCGGCAACTCTTCTGGAAAGACTTCAGGAAAATCTCTTGCCACAGGTACGTCATTGATGCTCTTCACTTTCTCCTTCGTTTCGACTTTATTAACATGTGCTAAGATAGCATAGCACCCTTTCTTCAAGCACTTTTGAGCTTTCAAATAACTAATGAGTTTTAGCTTTGAGTTACCCTTCTCTCCATAAATCATTACCGGCATTTTATCCTTACAAGGAATGCGAATTGCCTTCTTGGCACACACAACTTCAGCTCCTACTTTGGACATCCAGTCCATGCCGACTATTACATCAAAACTTCCTAATTCTACGGGTATCAAGTCAATTTTAAACGTTTCTCCGGCTAAATTTATTTTACAATCACAACAAATTTTATCGGCTTTAATTAGTTTACCATTAGCTAACTCAATCATGTACTTAGCATCTAGAGGTAATGATGAACAATTCAATTTAGTGTAAAAATTTCTACACACGTAACTTCTATCGGTACCAGTATCAAATATAATAGATGCTGATAAGTTATTAATGGTGAACGTACCCGTAACAAGCTCCGGGTCTTCACATGCCTCTCTAGCATTAATAATAAATGCTCTCCCACGTGCAGGTCCGATATTCTTCTCAGGATTCGGGCACTGGCTCGTATAGTGACCTTGTTTTCCACACCCATAACAAGTAATGGTAGCCAAAGCAGTTCTATTTGCATTGGTGGCAGGAGTCTTGGTACCATTTGTATTTGTAACGAGAGCCCTACAATCTTCAGCAAGATGACCCTTTCGATTACATTTGTTGCATACCACATTACAGTAGCCAGAGTGATGTTTGTGGCATCGGTTACATAAAGGATTTTGTCCTTTGTAACCAAAGCTTAAACCACTACCCGCACCTTGCGTGATTTCTTGTTTCTTAAAAGATTGTTGTTGGTTACCTCGATCATAATTTCCATTCCACTTTCTTTTGTTACCTGATACCTTCACATCATTATTGGATACTTTCTTATCCATGATGACCTGATCCATTAGCTCGTTTGCCATGGTTATAGCTTCATGAATTGTCTTAGGTTTCGATGCTGTAACATTTGCCTTGACCTTTTTGGGCAAACCATCTTTGTACATTTCAATCTTCCGTTCTTCGGTTGGAACCAATTCAGGACATAGCAAAACTAATTCCATGAATCGCTGATTGTAGTTGGTGATTTCAGTACCAACAACCTTCAGGCTTCGTAATTCATCTTCCAACTTCTTAACTTCGTTCCTTGGACAATAGTCGTTGATTAACATTATTTTGAATTCTTCCCATGGAGTATCATAAGCTACATCTCCTCCTACAGCCTTCACATAATTTTTCCACCACGTGAGTGCACTATTTTGTAAAGTGCACGATGCATACTTGATCATGTCCTTTTCAACACAACCACTGATTTTAAACACAGTCTCCATCTTTTCTATCCACCGGGTTAAACCGATCGGTCCTTCTGTTCCACTGAATGATGAGGGCTTGCAAGCTTGAAAAGTTTTGTAGGTGCATCCTACACGAGGATTTGGGTTAACTGCAGCAGCTCTTGCAGCCTCGACCCATAACATTCTGTCGTTCACTCGCTGGTTGATGAATTCCTCGACTTCTTGTTCCGTCATTCGATTCAATCGCGCCATATTCTTCTATAAGAATGAAAAGAAAATAATTATTCACATGGAATATTATAGATGTAGTGTATATTTACAGTACATTATAGCTTATTAATAATATGAACCAGGTATTATTATAAAAGCCTTTTCTTCTTATTAGCGTTTTATAATTATATCTAGGGTAGTACCTACCCGTTAATGTCCATACTTAATAGCTTAGTATAGAACCAATTACTACCATCTAAATAATACTTAACCATGGAAAATTATTGCATTTCATACTTCACTATTTTACATATGCTTATCTTACATCGAACATTAAGCAAACCACACTAATAATATTATACAAAACATTATATGATCCCATGGTTTAATACGGCAGCGCATCGTTTGGTCTATTTTCTAGGACGTTTAGGTTCAAAGAATCGCTTAACGCTTATCCTGGCTGCCTGCCTATATTTTGGCGGTGTCTCCCTATATTTTGGCTGTGGGGCTGAAGAACTGGATGCCAGGATAGAACGAATAGGAATAGCGGGAATAGGGGTGGTAGTTTCTAGTGGAGTTGGTGCCACATCATCCTCACTAAACTCGGGATTTGAATTTTCTAATTCATTAGCCTTTCGTTTCTTTCCTAGTTCGAACTTGTCTTTTGTAATTTCCTGTATTTCTTCCTCGGGTTCACTTTCCTCCTCGGGTTCACTTTCCTCCTCGGGTTCACTTTCCGGGTTCTCTATAGTCGGTTCATCCGGAATTTGTGAGTCTTCCCCAAAGATATTATTTTCATCATCGGATAGGTTAATGACTGGAACACCATCTGAAGATTCTGGTTCGGAGTCGCTGAATGTGATAACAAGTTTTGAGCCCGACATCTATCACACAACAACTAACCCATTAGTACTACATAATATTTACATATAAATTTTAACCAACAATGATAAGCAATGGTTTTTAAATCAGACCCGGTCAAAGTCCAGACTTACTAATGTATCCTAACGACTTATCAGTTAGACACACTAATGCAAACCTGGTTCGCTAAGACCACCGCTCTGATACCACATGAGACGACCCGACCTTAACCATAAGGACGAATACAATAACATATGATTTCATCGCGAGGTATTGACCTCTATATGCGACATTTTTCAAAAACTGCATTTGTTTTTACAATACAAACCTTAGCTTTTATTACAAATACAAGGTTTAAACAACTTAATAAGGATTATCGTTTAGCGATAATCTTAGACTTACAAACTTTACATGTGATAATAACAATACGACCTCCAACATATTTTACATTACAAATCCTCCGATATGCAGTTTTATTTTTGACACAAATATGCATACTCAAGATCTTGCTTAAATTCAACATGTTGCAGCGGAAGCTTTTAGTTATCACCTGAGAATAAACATGCTTAAAACGTCAACATAAAGTTGGTGAGATATAGGTTTAATGCCGGCAGCAATATATATATATATATATAGACCACAAGATTTCATATATAAACATTTTAATAAAATATTCTAAGTGGTTGAGCACTTGGTAACCATACTTAACATTTAATCACGTCGCATATTCCCTTTATTATGAAATCTTACTACACCGTACCAAGTGTAGTCACGAAACGAAGTACTGTGCAACCGTTGAATACTGGTCGTCCAGTCCGGTTGGGGTTGTCAGGCCCGATAGATCTATCAACAGGATTCGCGTTTACAATACCGCTGTAAATAGTAGTTACCAAGCTACAGGGAAGTATGCCAGTGGTACAACTCAACGTAGAATATATTTTTCAGTTACTTGTGTCCATATCGTAAAACATAAAATACATGTATTCTCATCCCGAAATATTTAGAGTTTAAAAGTGGGACTATATACTCACTTTTGCCTTGAAGATATATATATTTTGACTTGGTCTCCGGTTGATATCACGAACCTATCCATATATAATATATCAATATATTTTCATTTTAAACAATCGTCACGTATATATACTTATAATACTTTTAATGTCTTCTTAGTCCGTAGTTAGCAATTCAATTTTAATGGTTCATATTTAGGTGTTCAATAAATAAATAAAACCCCCATCGAAATAAATAAAACCCCCATCGTATTTGTATTGGTCGGGATTAATCTTGACCCATGGTACCTATATTGTCAAGAAGACGTATTGCGTACAATCATGGGATCTTATGATTAATCTTCTCGTATAGTTTATGGGTGATCCTGAAATATATAAAATTAAATTATGAGTACATATATATAAAATATCATGTTATTTTAGAAAGATGTGATTTATTTAATTTTTCTCCAATTATTTTCGTGGCTAAACTAGTTTTGGATATCCGATCTTGTTTTAGTCATAGTTTATTCGTTACAACTCCGTTTTCGTTGGTTCAACTTGCCACTTCCTTGGATCGAGTCCTTATTTAAGAATATGAACTGTAAATACCTTAGTTTGTATTCGAATTCACAGGTCATAGGTCAAACTTTGGTGAAACTTATGAAGTTGATCATTTTTCATCATGTAAACAACCTTAAATGATTATTTTTCTAAAAATACTTATACTTTGAGTTAAATCATGAAATTTTTATGTGTTATCATATTCATATTAAATATCATTTTTCCAGAAAATAAACCTCCAATTCAAGGTTCAAAATAGTTTTTAATTATCCAACCCAAAACAGCCCCCGGTTGCACTCCGACGTCGTAAATTCAGTTTTTAAGGTGTTCTTTGAAAAAACCAAGTTATACCTTGTTAAATTAGCATATATTTATGATATATTACAGGTCTTGAAGTATTTTAAAAGTTAAGTTAGAAGGATCTATTTAGTTTGCAAACAAGTTTGAAATCATTCAAACTATGTTCTTGTTGTTAAAATTGTATACCATAAAATAAGATAACTATATATATATGAATCGAATAAGGTTATGAACAAAGTTACTACCTCAAGTTACTTGGACAAGATTGCTGTAAAAGAGGAGTAAAAACCTAGAACCAAAAGAGTGATGGAGTTGGATGAAAGATTGGAAGCAACTTAAGACATAAACTTGAAATGAAAGTTGTATTTTTGTAGTGTTTTTGTTTGATCTTGTTATGGTGGTGTTTAAGGTGATTATTGAGAGGATTTTTGCTGTAGTTCTTAGAGATACATGAAGCTAGTAAGTATGTGTTCCTAACTAGAGAAGTAATGTGGTAAAAATTGAAAATGGATGGAAGTATTTAAGGTGGTGGTGGCGTGATTTATGGTATACAAGGACAAGTTCACATGTTGTAATCTTGTGTAATTAGTCATACAATAATACAAAAGTAATTACCTTATACATAAGACATGAACAAGGGCTGGTTGGTGGTGATTTGATGTGTATATACTAATAGTAAATACGTATAGAAGCTAGGTATGTTACGGGTACATATACCGTAGATATACGTATAGAAATCTTGTGAAAATGGAACGAGGATTCAAATATAGTTATCTTTTGTGAATATACTTATATTGTTTTATGTATTTAAGTTCTTAAAAAGTGATTAAATACATTACATATACGATATATGTATAAACATTATAGGTTATAAGTAATTATATCAAAGAACGTTACGTATGGTTATTGTTTTGAAAACTTAAGTTAGTAGTTTCAAAATATACATATATCTTATTGTTATTAATACAAAATGAAATATTAAAACATCCTTAGATTATGTTAAATATGTATATATACATATATATACACAAACGTATAATTATCACATATTATATAGTTCGTGATATCACCGGTCAAACTAGACGGTCAAACGTTGTGTAAAACTCTTTTCAAAAACATAAGTCTCAACAATTTGGATTGCTTATCATGTTGGTAAGGTTTAATTTATGTATATATTAATCTTATAAGTATAGATCGATCGAAAAAGTCCGGGTCATTATATCATATAACTTCTATCGGCACCCAAATCAAATAAAACATAAGCAGGTGTATTGTTGATAAGAAACGTACCCGTAACAAGCCCCCATTAATGTTGAAGGCTCTCCCACGGCCTTGCCTATTTCCATTCCTGCACTGGTTTATGGTATGGCCCGGTTTTTCACATCCATAGCAAACAACGCCGTTATTATTTGTTCTGGCATTATTTACTCCTTTGTTTCTATTTGGTCCGTAGACTTCACACTTTGCCGCAATATGGCCATTCCTATTACACTTGGTACATAATTCTCTACAAAACCATTCCGGATGAAACGTATCACACCTGGGGCATATAGTTCTTTGCCTTTTGTTGTCATTGTCGTTGTTGTTGTTGTTGTTGTTGTTATGGTTATTGTTGTTGAGTCATTTGTGGTTGTTATTGTTGTGATTGGGATTGTTGTTGTTGTTATTATTATTGGGATGGTTGTTGCGGTTATTGTTGTGATTATTGTTGTTGTTGGGGTGGTTGCGATTGTTGTTGTAGTTATTGTTTTGATTGTTGTTGTTGTACTGGTGACCCTGATCACTGCTTTCCTCCCACTTTCTTTTTCCCTGTTTCATTATGGCCTCCTCGGCCGCTTCTTTCTTTATCCTTCCTATAATTTGGCCTATCAATTTGTGAGCTATACGGCTCGCTTTCTGCAATGTTGCAGGATCGTTAGCACCTACATGCTCTTGGATTCGTTCCGGCAACCCTTTTATGAATGCTTCAATTTTTGCTTCTTCGTCCTCAAATGCTCCAGGACACATTAAAGCCAGTTCATTGAAACGTCGCTCGTAGGTAGTGACATCTAACCCTTGGGTTGTCAGTGCTTTAAGCTCTGTCTTGAGCTTGTTGATTTCGGTTCTGGGACGGTACTCTTCCGTCATCATGTGCTTGAAAGTGGACCATGGAAGTGCGTAGGCGGTATTCTGTCCTACGTAATCCATGTAGGTATTTCACCATGTCAAAGCAATACCCCTGAAAGTATGTGTGGAATATTTAACTTTATCCTACGAACACGGCTTCAACCTTCTCTGTCCACCGCTTTAGTCCAACGGGTCCTTTAGTTCTTTCAAACTCATTCGGTTTGCAGGCCATAAAAGCTTTGTAGGAACATCCTACCCGGTTGCCATTGTTTCCTCCACTGCTGGAACCCGATTGGTTATTGTTGTTCATTGCATTCACCACTGCAGCCATATTTGCAGCGAAAGCTTGAAGTTCTTCTGTGTTCAATTGTTGTTGTCTAGTAGCTGGAGGAGCCATTTCCTTTAAAAATAGCCGACTGAGTTAATCATATAGAATTTTAGAAGTAGCCAAAAATTATTTTGTAGCTTAATATGAACTTATTATTATAAAAACTTTTTCTACATATTAGCGTTTTATAACTATAATAATGTTCATACTTAGCAGCTAACACACAAATTAACTACTAAAATTCTAATATGAAAAATTATGGTAAATTATTACGTTACTACGTAATAATAAGTTGTAATAATAATAATAAACCTTCCATGCTTATTCTTATTATTATACAATCATAAGGAAAAATTACATTGCGGATTTTCTTACAAACTTAAACACACAATATAATACATATTATACAATGCATGGAATACAGGATAGCTGTCGATGGTTCAAGAACGGCGAGATTTCTTAGATGTTGACATTGTTTCTTTCTCGACCAAACGTTTGGATTTTCGTTTGGATAGTTCTTTTTCTAATTCCTCCCAATTGGTTGTTTCGGCTAATTGTTTGGGGGCAAAACCAACAGTCATTATATGAGCGGTCATTTTATAAACTGGTCTCTTAGGTGGTTCAAGTGGATGATCATAAACATTTTGGGTCATAATAGGTTCATCGGGTTTGGGATTGGGTATAACAGCCAAAGATTTTCCCAAATCACGTTGTGGTTCGGTAATTTCCATAACTTCTTCAGGATCCTCTTCTTCGGGTTCCTCTTCGGGATCTTCTTCTGGATCCTCTTCTGGAACCTCTACTGGCAATTGTGAATCTTCCCAATTTTCCCAACAATTTTCCACTTTAATGGTAGCACCAAAAGTTAACTTTTCCGTTGGTTCATAAGTCGTACGCTTTGGCTCAGCCTCCGAATCACTTGATAAGTAAATAAAATCTGAATCACTAGAGATGCTTATATGATCGGATGAATTCATCTATCACATAATAGCAGGCACGTTAAGAGAATGATATATCTTATAATATTTATATGTTAATAATCTTATGTTTCCAACAATTATATTAAACAATCATTTTTAAAATAATTACGGTCGAAGTCCAGACTCACTAATGCATCAAAAATCAATTAGACACACTAATGAAAATTTTTCTGATTCTCTAAGACCAACGCTCGGATACCAACTGAAATGCCTCGTTGATGTGGTAGCGGAGTGGTATAAAATAGTTATTATTTTTTGCAGGAAATACTATTAAATATGCTACAATTTTACACAAGTTATTTATTTATTTATCGAGTGGATATACTTAAACCTTGCTACAACACTTATAGGCAGTGTACCTAATCGTATTATAGTATAGTTTTTAGTAAGTCCGGTTCGTTCCACAGGGAGCTCGTGAAGTATAACACTATATTTTTTTACACACAATAATTGTAAAAATACAAATATATATATATATAAGTAATATTATTATTATAAAGGGGGTTTTTACCGTTTAATGACCGGTTTGTCGATTTTAAAACTTTAGTCGCAGTTAAAACTAAATGTAAAATATTAAAAATAAATACAAGACTTAAATTAAAGCATAAAGTAAATAACGATAATGAAATTGCGAATAATAAAAGTGCGATAAAATAAACTTGCGATAATTAAAAAGTACGATAATTAAAAGTGCAATTAAATACAATAACAATAAAAATGCGATAATTAGAAGTGCAATTAAATATAAAATAAAGGAAATTAAATATGAAATAAAAGAATTATGCTTATTTAAACTTCCGTAATCATGATGTTTGACGTGTTGATTTTAGTTTTATGCCCATGGGTTAATTGTCCTTTGTCCTGGATTATTTAATATGTCCGTCTGGTTTTTGTCCATAACAGTCCATCAGTCATAAATATAAAGTGCGAGTGTCCTCGTCAAATTATCCTTATACCCGAAGTTAAATATTCCAACTAATTGGGGACTTAAACTATAACAAGATTTTAATACTTTGTTTAATAATTACACCAGGATGTCGACTGAGTGTAACCCAAGGTTTTAATATTTTGTTATCAATTATACCAAGTGTCCTTGTACATAATTTCACCCCTATTTTAATTATTCTAGTGGCTATTAATCCATTCCCGTGTCCGGTTAAATGAACGATTATTCGTACATATAAATACCCCTCCCATCGTGTCCGATTGAGTGTATATGGTAATTTATAGGGACGCCCAATTGTAAATCTTTATATTAACATTAACAAACTATCATTTAGTTAAACAAATATAAAGCCCATTAATAACCCATAGTCTAATTTCCACAAATGTCGTTCTTTTGTCCAAACCCCAATTATGGTACAAAGCCCAATTACCCAATTTTAGTAATTAGCCCAACATCATGATTACTTCATTTTAAATAAGCATAATAATAACTTAGCTACGAGACATTAATGTAAAAAGGTTGAACATAACTTACAATGATTAAAAATAGCGTAGCGTTACACGGACAGAATTTCGACTTACACCCTTACAATATTCGCTAACATACCCTTATTATTAGAATTATAATTAAAATTAAAATTAAAATATAAATTATAAATATAAATATATCGTATGAATGAGAGAAGATAAAGATGGATTAGGATACATAAAATGATCGAATGCAATGCCTTTTATAGGTGAATTATGAATTGAAATTTTCATTTATGACCCCTGAACTATGCTCAATTAACAACTTTTTATTATTTAATATTATTCTTATTATGAATTATTTAAATATTATATTTTATTCTTGTGCATAGTTGACTCGTAATTTTTACACCGTTGCTTCGAGCGTTGAGAGTTGACTCATGTCCCGGTTCCGGATTTTCGAACGTCCTTTCGTACAATTTTATATCGTGTACTTTGCGTTTTGTAACTTGTACTCTTGTCATTTTTAGACGTTCTTCATCAATAATTTGAACCTTTTTAATTGTATCTTGTACTTTTTAGCTTTTTGGACCTTTTTGTCTTCAAATCGTCGTTTTCGCCTTTTGTCTTCGCACTTATTTAAAATAAACGAATATTACTTGAAAATGGAACAATTGCAACTAAAATCTTGTCTTTCTTGGGGGATAATGCTATGAAATATATGTTCCTTTTTAGCCTTATCAATATCCCCACACTTGAGCGTTGCTTGTCCTCAAGCAATATAGTCTTGAAATAAAAACATACAAATCACTTCTTTATTCTTCACACTTTATACATCAGTGATTTTGATATGGCGGTATAAACAATGATAGTAACGATATGGTTAAAGGTGGGTGTGTCATCCACAGTTGCCTTGGGTTTAGGTCAACGACACTTGCAATCAAATAGCCGATTTACTTTCGGTTTCCAAAGCAAAGTGCACATTTGAAAGGCGGTTTACAGTCCCACATGACTATAAAAATTTAGATCCTTTAGGAAATTGGATCTTTATGAAAACAATTGATCTTTTGAAAATTCAAGCTAGATTTTACCCTAGACAAGTTTTCTGATTTGATCCATCATCGGTGTTGCAAAATATATTTGTGGATCATTATTTTGGCTAAAACTTTTAGGCTCGTGTAATCCACTGCTATCCCGGTATCGGAAAGCACACATCCAGTTTACTTGTTCCGTATATTACCTTTCGGTAAACTACCGTCCGGTTGTAAAGGAAAGCGATGAACAAGAAACTGTTAAGGCAATGTCTAATGACATGCATTTGTTCATGGTCTAATTATGTGTCGGATGCTAGTACTATCCTTGGTAGGAGCAATAGTAAAGATCATCCTATGATTTTTCGGTCTGGCACAAGGTCCTGTCTCCGACCATGCTATGCAACCACCGTTCTTACGGTTGACACCCGATTTGGTTCAGGTGACCTAATGAATTCCAGGTGAATTCCTAGGATTTTACGTTCAATGGTAATGAACGCATTGAAAATGGATTTTCAGAAAACAAATCGGTTTGTATTTTTGATCAAAATATTTTCTCGTTCAAGCTCGAGTTTAGATATCATTGAATTCCATGAGTTTGAATTCTCAATCTTTAAGGTCAATCTCAAGGATTGAGTAATATCAGTCTTAAAAGCTGATTTTTAATCTTTAAGGAGATTATCCTTTCTGGGGATCTGATTCATTAGTCTTATCAAGCTAATTTGCACAGTGCCCCCCATTGTACGAGATAAATCCTTCTCATGGTTAGGATAAATCTGACCACCTGGCGACCCTGTTTGATGCTGAGGTCCGTGGATTTCCAGCCGATTTTAGTGATGACTTTTCTAGATTTTTCGTCAACCTACAGCTGGTCTGGACGACAACTTCATGACCAAAATCAAGAAGCGCGTGTCTTTTTCGGAAGACTTTACTTCCTTTTAATGATGGAATTGATTCATCGTGTAGATCCATCTCTTCTTTTCTTTCCTCGGATAAAACATTTGATTATTGATTATTTTTCAAAACAAAAGTATTTTCAATTGTTTGTACAAAAATATGTGATAAATTTTGAATAACTTGGTAAAGTTTTCCCACACTTGGCTTTTATTTATGTTTTTCTTTGCCTTTTTCTCCTCTATTCCATTCTTAAATGAATTCTAACATTTTGGGTTGTTTCTCAATTTATGTCCTTTTCGAGGTAACGATAATTTCGGCTCAATGACCTAGTTTTCATCGTTCATAAATATGTATAAACATGATTTTGAATTCATTTTGTTGAAAATTTTGAACAATTTTACTAGAAGTGGGTAGTCAGTATATAAGACTAGGGCTGTTCCTTGTTATCGGAGAGCACTAGATTCTAATACAACTACTGCGTTACTAGTATTTTTAATGGTAACCAAGTGTTTAAATCAAAAATTTTTAAAATCCAAAAGAATTTAACCCCTTCCCACACTTAAGATCTTGCAATGCCCTCATTTGTAAGAAATCAGTAACAATTTAAATTATTGAGGGTGATTAGCGTAGAAAAATGATTAAATTTTACCAAAGTTTCCAAACATATTGGATTTTTTTTTTTTTTAGAAATCTTTAACTTATAAAAAAAATATTAATTAATTTTAAAAATTTGTTTCTCTTGTTATTTAGGACGAGGTCGTTTCGGATCGATGTCCTAGTCCGTCCTTCAACAAAATTTTAAAATTTGTCTTTTTGTAGCGATTGTTTTAAAAGCTAAGATTTTTGGGTTTTTTCAATGTTTTTGGCATACTTTAATTCAATAAGATTAAAAATAATGATAATAAAAGTTCTCGTCCCTCCCTCGGGTAAAGCAATTTCGGTTTAATGACCCAGTCTTCAACTTACGACGAATTTTAAAAATCATATTTTTAACTTAATGAGATAAAGTAAATTTTTATTTTTAAATTCACACAACTTAAATATAAAATTCAAAATTAATATTAAAAATTCACACCAAACTTAAAAATTTGAAATGCATAAAATTAAAAATTCATATTTTAAAAATTAAAAATTTACACCAAACTTAATTTTAAAAATTCATATTATAAATTCACACCAAACTTATATTAATTTTTCAAATATTTACAATTTTAAAAATATTGTTTTTACAAAGTTTACAATATTAATTTAAGATTTAAATATTAATTTTAAAAACATGGTAAAAATAAAATTAAAAATCTTTTTGGCTTTTTATCCCACTTTAATCAATCAAATATTATCAAAAATATGCGCCCCTCTTTTCGGTAAAGTAATTTCGGTTCCAAGACCTAATTTAACTCATGACGAATTTTTGAAATATTTTGGGTTGATTGATTAAAGATATTTATACCTTAAGAATAAACGTTAAATTTCGCAGTGATGTAATAAATTTTTGAATGATATCAATAATTTCGGTCGCCAAACCTAATTTTATTTAATACCAATTTAATACTTTATAGCGAACAAATTAGCGTTTATTATCAAAAGGTTAAAAATAAAAATAAATAAAAAATAAAAACTGTACAGACTTACCTGTGAGATAGTATTCTTAGTTATATGATCTATCCCATTCATAAGATAGTCGGTTTAATTGGTTTTCCATAGCTACATAGGCGTAACCTCGAGCATTCAGTGTCTTTTCTTCTAAACATATGAATGGTCCATCTCTGCATAAAGTAACAAATTCGGTATTTGAATAGGTTTGATTATTTGAACATTTACCTCCATGTGACCATTTTCAGCATTTGTGACATCTTTCTAGGTGTCGTGCTCTTCTTTTCGCTGCGGATTTTGATTTTCCTTTACCAAATTGTAATTTATTATCTTCGCATCTGGATTCTTTTCTAACTCCGTCCATTCTTTCTCTGATTACTGATACTAATTCACTCGGTAGTATGTCATTATTACGTTTAGTGATCAAAGCGTGTAGCATTAGACCATGGTTTAGTTCACAGGCAGTCTTCATTTCCTAAAAAAAAATAAAAATTCAGAATGGGGGGAGAAGACTAGTTCTTTAGGGTCTGCTAGGGAAAGACCATTCGGGTTCCATTTTCGAAAACTACACGAAAACAGACAATCTAACTCTAACAGAAATACATATTATCCTTTAAAGACTTGATTTTCCCCACACTTAGTTAGCTGTGGTGTCGAAATTGTGATTAACTTCGTTGTCAACTTCCATCGGACCATGTATGTAATGTTTAACTCTGTGACCATTAACTTTAAATTCAATCCCATTTGAATTTATTAATTCTATTGTTCCGTATGGGAAAACTCTTTTGACTATGAATGGTCCAGACCATCTTGATTTCAATTTTCCAGGAAATAGCTTGAATCGTGAATTGAAAAGAAGAACTCTGTCTCCTTCTTTAAATTCTTTTGAACTTCTGATTCTTTTATCATGCCATTTCTTCGTTCTTTCTTTATAGATTAACGAATTTTCGTATGCTTCATGTCTTAATTCTTCTAATTCGTTTAGTTGACTTAATCGTAGACGTCCGGCTTCATGTAAATCAAGATTACATGTCTTCAAAGCCCAAAATGCTTTGTGTTCAATTTCTACTGGAAGATGACATGCTTTTCCATAAACAAGTCTAAAAGGTGTGGTTCCAATTGGAGTTTTGTAGGCTGTTCTAAAAGCCCAGAGTGCATCCTCCAATTTAATGGACCATTCCTTCGGATTTGATCCTACGGTTTTCTCTAGAATACGTTTTAAAGCTCGGTTGGTATTTTCAACTTGTCCACTTGTTTATGGATGATATGCGGTGGAGATTTTATGAGTTACTCCATAACGTTTGAGAACTTTCTCAAGTTGATTATTATAAAAATGAGTTCCCCGATCACTTATTAAAGCTTTCGGTGTTCCAAACCTTGCAAAAAGACGTTTTAAAAAGTTGACTACAACTCGTGCATTGTTAGTTGGGAGAGCTTGTGCTTCCGCCCATTTAGATACATAATCAATGGCTACGAGTATATATAGATTATTATGAGATTTTGGAAATGGACCCATAAAGTCAATACCCCAAATGTCAAATACTTCACATACTTGGATGACATTTTGTGGCATTTCATCACGTTGACTTATTTTTCCGGCCCTTTGACAAGCATCACAGGATTTGCAAAGAAAGTGTGCGTCTTTGTAAATTGTAGGCCAATAGAATCCAGCATCATAAACTTTTCTAGCTGTTAGTTGAGGTCCATAATGCCCTCCTGTTGGTCCTGTGTGACAATGGTTTAATATTTTACTAGCTTCATCTCCAAATACACATCGGCGTATTATTCCATCGGGACAACTTTTAAACAGATGTGGATCTTCCCAAAAATAGTGTTTTATATCACTGAAGAATTTCTTTCGTCTTTGGTACGATAATCCTTTTTCAAGGAATCCACATACTAAATAATTTGCATAGTCTGCAAACCATGGGATTTCATTATAATCTATCTTCAATAGATATTCATCAGGAAAGTTGTCTTGTATGGCCGATTCATTTAGAACTTCTAATTCGGGATTTTCAAGACGAGAAAGATGATCAGCGGCGAGATTTTCTGCTCCTCTTTTATCTCAGATTTCAATATCAAACTCTTGTAAGAGTAAGATCCAACAGATTAATCTTAGTTTAGCATCTTGTTTTGAAAATAGGTATCTAAGAGCAGAATGGTCGGTATAGACCACCGTTTTTGCTAGAACGAGATATGATCGAAATTTGTCAAAAGCAAAGACAATAGCAAGGAGTTCTTTTTCAGTAGTTGTATAGTTCGTTTGTGCTCCTTGTAATGTCTTACTAGCATAATATATAGGTTGAAATCGTTTTTCAATCCTTTATCCTAAAACGGCTCCCATTGCAAAATCACTTGCATCGCACATTAGTTCAAATGGTAGATTCCAATTTGGTGTTATCATGATCGGCGCATTAGTGAGTTTCTCTTTAAGAATATTAAAAGATTTGATACACTCATCTGAAAAGATGAATGGAGCATCCTTTTCTAGGAGTTTATTCATAGGAGTGGCAATTTTAGAAAAATCTTTTATGAAACGTCGGTAAAAACCGGCATGCCCTAGAAAACTCCTAACTCCTCTAACATTTGTGGGATGTGGAAGTTTAGCAATTACATCTACTTTAGCTCTATCCACTTCAATTCCTTCTTTTGAAATTTTATGTCCAAGAACTATGCCTTCTTTAACCATGAAATGACATTTCTCCCAATTAAGAACTAGATTTGATTTTTCGCATCTAATTAGCATTCGTTCCAGATTAACTAGACATGATTTAAATGTATCACCGAAGACTGAAAAGTCATCCATAAATACTTCCATGCATTCTTCTATCATGTCGTGAAAAATCGCCATCATACACCTTTGAAAGGTTGCAGGGGCATTGCAAAGTCCAAATGGCATGCGTTTGTAAGCAAAAGTACCATAAGGGCACGTGAATGTGGTTTTCTCTTGGTCCTCGGGTGCTATTGGAATTTGTAAATATCTGGAAAATCCATCTAGAAAACAATAGTAACTATTTCCGACTAATCTTTCCAACATTTGATCTATGAAAGGTAAGGGAAAGTGATCTTTTCTGGTGGCATCATTTAATTTTCTATAATCAATACATACACGCCATCCTGTTACAGTCCTAGTAGGAATAAGCTCATTTTTCTCATTTGTAATGACAGTCATGCCACCCTTCTTAGGTACGCATTGAACTGGGCTTACCCATGGACTATCAGAGATTGGATATATCAAACCTGCATCTAGCAGTTTAATAATCTCTTTCTTAACTACATCTTGCATATTAGGATTTAGTCTTCGTTGGCGTTGCACATATGTTTTATGACCTTCTTCCATAAGGATTTTATGTGTGCAATACGAAGGACTTATTCCTTTAATATCATGAATCTTCCATGCAATGGCTGGTTTATGAGCTTTCAACACAGAAATGAGTTGTGATTTCTCATTTTCAGTAAGAGAAGACGATATTATTACAGGTAATTCAGATTCACCATGTAAATAAGCGTATTTCAAATGGTTTGGAAGTGGCTTTAACTCTAATTTCGGAGGTTCTTCTATCGATGATTTGTATCGATATCTGTCTTCTTCTTTTAGCATTTGAATTTCTTATGTTGTTGGTTCATATCCATTAGCTATTAGTGTATCTAACATTTCAGCTTCATCAATTTGTTCTGTTCCTTCTCCTAAAGAACATTCTCCTGTTCCTTGTAATTCTGGAAATTCTTCTAATAATTCTGCATGTGCATCTATAGTTTGAATATAATAACATTTATCATCTGCAGATTGCGGTTGTTGCATTGCTCTATCAACTGAAAAGGTAACACTCTCGTCCTCTATACTTAGGATCAGTTTCTTACCGAACACGTCTATCATTGCTTTAGCCGTGTTTAAGAATGGTCTTCCTAATATGAGAGGAACTTGAGAATCTTCTTCCATGTCCAAAACAACAAAATCTACTGGAAATACTAAAGTACCAACTTTAACTAGCATGTTCTCCATTATCCCTCTAGGATATTTTATTGATCGATCGGCTAGTTGTATGCTTATTCTTGTTGGTTTCAATTCTCCAAGGTCTAGTTTCGCGTATAGTGAATACGGCATTAAATTTATACTAGCACCTAAATCTGCTAATGCTTCTATTGAACTAAGACTACCCAGAAAACATGGAATTGTGAAACTTCCTGGATCAGATAGTTTTACTGGTATCTTATTCAACAGCACTGCTGAACAATTAGCATTCATAGTAACAGCCGAGAGTTCTTCCATTTTCTTTCTATTTGAGATTAGATCTTTCAAGAATTTAGCATATCTAGGCATTCCTGAAATCACATCAATGAAAGGAAGATTTACATTTATCTGTTTAAACATATCCAAGAATTTGGATTGCTCGGCTTCAAGTTTTTCTTTCTTCATTTTACTCGGGTAAGGAAGTGGTGGTTGGTATGGTTTAACATAAGGTTTATCCTTAACTTTGTTATCTTCATTAACCTTCTCAACTACCGGTTCTTTTTCCTTTTCTTGATCAGATTGTGGTTCTTGTGGAGTAGGAATAGAATCATCTGAAATTACAGGTATTTCAGGTGGTTTAAGTGTAATACCACTTCTTGTGGTAATGGCTTTAGCTGCTTCATTCCGGGGATTAGCATTTGTATTACTAGGTAGACTTCCCGGTTTTCTTTCACCTATTAATCTTGCTAGGTTACTTACTTCTTGTTCCAGATTTTGAATAGAAGCTTGTTGATTTCTAAATGCTTGAGCATTTTGTTCATTGGTTTATTTTTGAGATGTGAAAAACTGCGTTTGAGTTTCAACTAGCTTCGTCATCATATCTTCTAAATTCGGCTTTTTATCATCGGTTTGTTGTGGTGGTTTGTTTTGAAAATTAGGTCGTTGCTGATTGTAAGTATTATTGGATACTTGTTGATTGCTAGGACCTTGTTGGTTGTTGTATGGAATATTTCGGTTATAATTTTGGTTTTGATTGTAAATCGGTCTTGGCGGTTGATAATTATTCTGATAATTATTTCCAGGCCTTTGGTTTATGTATGAAATATTCTCTCTTTGTTCCATTGTTAATTCAATACTGAGACAATCTTTTGTCAAATGTGGTCCTCCACACTGCTCACAACTAATTCGTATTGAGTGAATATCTTTAGTCATCTTTTCCATTCGTCTCTCCACAGCATCTATCTTTGCGGAAATGGAATCTAAGTCATGGCTAGAATCGGCTCTAGCTGCTTTAGATGATCTAACGATATCTTTTTCTTGGTGCCACTCATGTGAGTGGGAAGCAGTGTTATCAATAATTTTGTAAGCATCAGTTTCGGTTTTCTTCATAATAGAACCACCAGCTGCTATATCTATGTCTTTCCTTGTAGTGATGTCGCATCCTTGGTATAATATTTGTACTATTTGACAGGTGTCTAAACCATGTTGCGGAGATCCTCTTAACAACTTTCCATATCTTGTCCATGCCTCATTTAGAGTTTCATTTGGCTTCTGTGTAAACGTAACAATTTCTGCTTGAAGTCTTACGGCTTTAGATGCAGGAAAGAATTGTTTAAGAAATTTGTCAACTAAAACATCCCATGTATCGATCGCCCCTTCAGGTAACGATTCCAACCAATCTTTGGCTTCTCCCTTTAAAGTCCAGGGAAATAACATGAGATATATCTGTTCATCCTCAACTTCTCGGATTTTAAATAGTGTGCAGATCCTATTAAAGGTACGTAGATGTTCATTAGGATCTTCCTTCGGCGCACCACTAAATTGGCATTGATTAGTCTCCATGTGTAGAATTTGTCCTTTGATTTCATAATCATGTGCATTAATGTCTGGATGAGTAATTGCGTGACCTTGGCCAGTGCGTTTAGCTCTCATTCGGTCTTCCATACTTAGAGGTTCCAGATTCTCCATAATTGAATTTGTTGAATCGGTATCACTAGATGATTCTGATTTAATGGTTCGTTCCTCAACAATCTCTGTTTGAATGATTGGTGGTTCCGGAGGAAAGTTTAATGGTTCAGGATCTACGAACCGTTCCTGAATATTCTCTGGATTCTCAATTGTGAGGTTGGGTTCAAAAAATGGATTATCGGAAATTTGAATTGGAGTACTTGGTCGACTGGATGACGATTCTAAAGAAAAATCAACGGCGACAATATTTGCTAAATGTCTTGATCTAGTTACAGGTGGTGAACGTACAAAAGGTGGTGAACGTCTTGCTCGGTGCATTCACTGAATATCCTATTAGTTTTTAAAAAGGAAAGAAAAATTATATAAGTTATCCAATCAATAGACTTTTCTGATTTTGCCCACGTTTCGAATAGCCAAAAGATGCAGCAGAGGGGCAGGATTCGTTTGGTCTCAATATAATTGAGGACTGTTTGGCTCCAATAACCCGGTCCACGTACAAATCCAACTATTACTACGAACCAGAAAATTTTGATGTCTATCAATTTAACCACTTAAAATAAATTTTCGTAATTTTAAGAAATTTAGAGAAGAAGTAGAAAAAATTCTAAGTCCTAAAAACTAGAATGGCGAGAAATAAGAGAGAAAAAGATTGCGCGTCGAAAAGTGTCGAAAAATGAAAAAGACGAAGAGTGGTTTGTAAACACGCGGTTAATCCAACCTTATAACTATCACTATCTTAAAATTAAAACTACAAATAGAGATCACTAATTGGAATTGTAATTGATACATAGGTAAACGCGTCGAAAAATAAAAATAAGAAAATAGCGCGAAAAATGGCGTCGCAAAATTCTAAAGCACCTAAAACTTAGTCTAAAGAAAAAGCACTTAAGGGATTTTACGGCAAAGCCTAAAAATCTGGTAGTATAAAAATAACTACGGCAAAAAAAACTATATTTAATACTAAAAGTTGTGACTATAGTCTAAAAAAAAACTAAAGGTAATAAAACTTAAAATATATATTTTTTTTAATTTTATAGACAAAATCTTAAAAATATAATTTTTTTTTTTTTACAAATATAAATTAAGTGTGGGAAGGGGTCACGTGCTCATAGTCACATTCTGTATACATTACTTACATACATATGTAATGACTTTCGAGTGAAATGAATGGGGTCAATTGACCTCAGTGCTTTACAAGTAGCTATGCCACTTGGGTTGAAGAGGTCCGTTTGTGGGCTGAAGAAAATGGAAGTGGGTGGCTCAATGATTAATTGAGAATGCTTTTAATTATCAAAAGGCAAAGAAATTTGAAGAATGGGAGATAAGTATTCTCGTTTGTCAAGTGGGTGAAATTGTGATTGGGACACTAACATTTTTTTTTTTTTTTTTTTTTTTTTTTAAAACGAATTTTTTTTTTCTTAAAAAAAACGTTTTTTTTTTTACAATTTTTTTTTTTTGGGTGGTTTTTTTTACAACTATATTATTATTATAATTATAGGAGGTTCACTAATTTTTAGGAGGTTCACTAAAAAGCTCAAACGGACACGATTAAAAATACGATTTGTAAACGCTATATCTTTAGAGAAGATATAGAGAAGTTTAATAATATAGAGTTTTCTATAAATAACACGATTATAGCGTTTTCTCAAACTTATATATAATTATATTTTTACAAATATAGATTAAAAATATAGCGTTTCGCCGAGTTCCCCGGCAGCGGCGCCAAAAATACTTGATGTGGTAGCGGAGTGGTATAAAATAGTTATTATTTTTTGCAGGAAATACTATTAAATATGCTACAATTTTACACAAGTTATTTATTTATTTATCGAGTGGATATACTTAAACCTTGCTACAACACTTATAGGCAGTATACCTAATCGTATTATAGTATAGTTTTTAGTAAGTCCGGTTCGTTCCACAGGGAGCTCGTGAAGTATAACACTATATTTTTTTACACACAATAATTGTAAAAATACAAATATATATATATAAGTAATATTATTATTATAAAGGGGGGTTTTTACCGTTTAATGACCGGTTTGTCGATTTTAAAACTTTAGTCACAGTTAAAACCAAATGTAAAATATTAAAAATAAATACAAGACTTAAATTAAAGCATAAAGTAAATAACGATAATGAAATTGCGAATAATAAAAGTGCGATAAAATAAACTTGCGATAATTAAAAAGTACGATAATTAAAAGTGCAATTAAATACAATAACAATAAAAATGCGATAATTAGAAGTGCAATTAAATATAAAATAAAGGAAATTAAATATGAAATAAAAGAATTATGCTTATTTAAACTTCCGTAATCATGATGTTTGACGTGTTGATTTTAGTTTTATGCCCATGGGTTAATTGTTCTTTGTCCTGGATTATTTAATATGTCCATCTGGTTTTTGTTCATAACAGTCCATCAGTCATAAATATAAAGTGCGAGTGTCCTCGTCAAATTATCCTTATACCCGAAGTTAAATATTCCAACTAATTGGGGACTTAAACTGTAACAAGATTTTAATACTTTGTTTAATAATTACACCAGGATGTCGACTGAGTGTAACCCAAGGTTTTAATATTTTGTTTTCAATTATACCAAGTGTCCTTGTACATAATTTCACCCCTGTTTTAATTATTCTAGTGGCTATTAATCCATTCCCGTGTCCGGTTAAATGAACGATTATTCGTACATATAAATACCCCGCCCATCGTGTCCGATTGAGTGTATATGGTAATTTATAGGGACGCCCAATTGTAAATCTTTATATTAACATTAACAAACTATCATTTAGTTAAACAAATATAAATCCCATTAATAGCCCATAGTCTAATTTCCACAAATGTCGTTCTTTTGTCCAAACCCCAATTATGGTACAAAGCCCAATTACCCAATTTTAGTAATTAGCCCAACATCATGATTACTTCGTTTTAAATAAGCATAATAATAACTTAGCTACGAGACATTAATGTAAAAAGGTTGAACATAACTTACAATGATTAAAAATAGCGTAGCGTTACACGGACAGAATTTCGACTTACACCCTTACAATATTCGCTAACATACCCTTATTATTAGAATTATAATTAAAATTAAAATTAAAATATAAATTATAAATATAAATATATCGTATGAATGAGAGAAGAGAAAGATGGATTAGGATACATAAAATGATCGAATGCAATGCCTTTTATAGGCGAATTATGAATTGAAATTTTCATTTATGACCCCTGAACTATGCTCAATTAACAACTTTTTATTATTTAATATTATTCTTATTATGAATTATTTAAATATTATATTTTATTCTTGTGCATAGTTGACTCGTAATTTTTACACCGTTGCGTCGAGCGTTGAGAGTTGACTCATGTCCCGGTTCCGGATTTTCGAACGTCCTTTCGTACAATTTTATATCGTGTACTTTGCGTTTTGTAACTTGTACTCTTGTCATTTTTAGACGTTCTTCATCAATAATTTGAACCTTTTTAATTGTATCTTGTACTTTTTAGCTTTTTGGACCTTTTTGTCTTCAAATCGTCGTTTTCGCCTTTTGTCTTCGCACTTATTTAAAATAAACGAATATTACTTGAAAATGAAACAATTGCAACTAAAATCTTGTCTTTCTTGGGGGATAATGCTATGAAATATATGTTCCTTTTTAGCCTTATCACCCGTTCATATTAATTATAAACGTTTCATATTAATTGGTTTCTTTGCGAGGTTTTGACCTCTATATGAGACGTTTTTCAAATCTTGCATTCGTTTTTAAAAACAACCATAACCTTTATTATTGAATAAAGGTCTTAATGACATAATTTAGATTGTCTATCAAAGACAATCTCCTCAAATAAATAAGTTTTTACACAACCCATTACAATATGATCAAATATATTACAACAAATATTTCGAATGCAAGTTTAAACAATATAAACAATTATGCCGACTCCAAATCTTGACCTTTGGTTGGCATACGACAGCGGAAGCGTTTTTAATATTCACCTGAGAATAAACATGCTTAAAATGTCAACAAAAAAATGTTGGTGAGTCATAGGTTTAATTTCTATATAATAATCGTAACATTTAATAAGCCACAAGATTTCATTTAATCAAATGCGCAGGATCATTACAACTGCAAAAATCATTCATACGATGAGTTGCCTGGTAACCAACCTTAACATAGAGTACTTAAGATATCTGGCATCATACATTCCACTATTCAAATGTATGACAAGAACCCTTCGAAGTACTAAAGCATTTCCACTATTCGAAAATGGGGGTGGTTGGTGCCCGTAGATCTACCTTTAGGATTCGCATCAGTTAGTGTTTTTCACTAATTCTTAGGTTACCAAGCATAATAATAATAAGTACAGATATCCATTATAACAAAACAGTCGTAGAATGTAGTTTCATGAACTTGTGCTTATTTTGTAAAACATTTATAAATTTGCATGTATTCTCATCCCAAAATAATTTAGATAGTAAAAATGGGACTATAACTCACTTTCACAGATTACTAATTCGTCGAGAATTAGACTTGGACACGGGTTGATTTATGAACCTATAACAATATATACATATATTAAAATATGATCGAAATATATTCACAATATTTTCTTTATTACTTGTTGATGATTTTAGTTGTCCAGTTAGCAGTCCAATGTTAGTAGTCCATAATTTGTCGTACATGAATAACTTAATATATATCTTGAATCAATCCACGACCCAGTGTATACATATCTCAGTATTGATCACAACTCAAACTATATATATATTTTGGAATCAACCTCAACCCTGTATAGCTAACTCCAACATTTGCATATAGAGTGTCTATGGTTGTTACGCAATATATATATAGATGGGTTGACATGATAGGTCGAAACATTGTATACGTGTCTATGGTATCTAAAGATTACATAATATACAATATAAGTTGATTAAGTTATGGTTGGAATAGATTTCTTACAAATTTTCACGTAGGTAAAATGAGTAGTTTTTACCAATTTTGTTTTACCCGTCATTTCTTCGTTTCAAATCCGTTTTGAGTGATTTAAGAGGCTACGGTTTCATATTGAACTTAACTTTATGAAACTAAACAGAAAAAGTATAGGTTTATAGTCAAACATAAAAGTTACAAGTCGTTTTTGAAAGATGTAGTCATTTCCGTCAAAAGAACGACATTTTGATGACTATTTTGAAAAACATATTTTCACTTTGAGTATAACCATGATTTTTGGATATAGTTTCATATTCATAAGAAAAATCATTTTCCCATAATTATAGCTTTTAAATCAAAGTTTTTCATAGTTTTTAATTATCCAAACCAAAACAGCCCCCGGTTGTACTACGACGGCGTATATCTGGTTTTACGATGTTCTTCGTGTTTACAGGTTTTAAATCATTAAGTTAGCATATCATATAGATATAGAACATGTGTTTAATTGATTTTAAAAGTTAAGTTAGAAGGATTAACTTTGTTTGCGAACAAGTTTAGAATTAACTAAACTATGTTCTAGTGATTACAAGTTTAGCTCTTCGAATAAGATAGTTTTATATGGATGAATCGAATGATGTTATGAACATCATTACTACCTCAAGTTTTCTGGATAAACCTACTGGAAATGAGAAAAATAGATCTAGCTTCAAAGGATCCTTGGATGACTTGAAAGTTCTTAAAGTAGAATCATGATACGAAAAAAAGTTCAAGTAAGATTTCCACTTGAAATAAGATTGTTATAGTTATAGAAATTGAATCAAAGTTTGAATATGAATATTACCTTGAATAAGAAAGATAACCTACTGTAAATAACAAAGGTTTCTTGATCTTAGATGATGAGTTGGAATGGATTAGAAAGCTTGGAAGTAGTCATGAAGACTTGATATGATTCTTGAAGTGTTCTTGAAAGATGGTTGTTTTTATGATGATTAAAGCTTGTAATTGACGCTAAAAGATGGTGAAAATGCTTGGAGATGATCAAGTATGATGTTAGGAGTATTTTGAGAGAGAAATTGGAGTGTAAGTATTTTGTGGATGATACGCGGTACCCATGTTTAAACGTGGTCCCGAGGCTTTTTGTAAGGCACCCTGAAATTTAGAAGTGAAATGAGAATCTCGATCCAAGACGAGGTACATTTCCTTAAGGTATATTCGAACAAGTTTTTTAGGACTTGAAAACGTTTGTTAGAACAAGTTTCTCAAGAAATTCGCGCCGCGGAAAATTTATCGGTTTTCGAAGACGTTTATTAGAGCAAGTTTCGTATCGGGTTCTGAAAAACGTTCATTAGGACTATTCACCCTCGTGGTGAATACTAGTATAACGTGAAGAGTCTCTCTCTCCATTGAGAATTTAGAATAAAGATTTCCTTAAACGGAAGTACGAGTGTGATGCGAGAGAAGCTTCCGTCTCGATGTGAGCATAATAAGCATATTGTAGTTCGTCGATAAAACTGTGCGAAAACGAGATAGTATACACGTGTAACATATGTTTGAAGTTGAAAGAATTTGTCATTCCTTCGGAAGCATGGGTATGGTTCGACAATAATCGAAGATGTGTCCCTGGTATGGTTGTTATCAACATTCTCGGAGTTTTCGGATATTCAAACAAGAAAAATGAAGTCATGTACATGGCACATGGTGGTGATTAGGTTGATCGAGTCCAATCACCATCACGAGTCATTAGAACTTTGGTATGACTTACCGTAATATAACCACGTTGATTGAGTGTCGTTATATTACGCTAACTCATACCTCCATCCCCACATCACTCCATAGATTCAGGTTCGTGTAATCGTGAAGTTTTAAAATGAACAAAGCATAGCGACATCACCAACGTGACTCATATTGGATAGAAAGAATTAGTGCAACTCTAAAGAAGCGTTCCCTGAGGGAATTGTATAAATAATTGTTCACATCAATGCGGTTCAAGTCAAACGATAATGTATTTCGGTGCGAGAAGTGTAACGAATCATGATAACGAATAGTACACAACCGTAGTGTTAAGTATTGATGACGATACTCACCTGGAGTAGTGATAGTAGTAACAAGAAGTGGTAGATAGTAAGGAACACCGGTGTGAGACCGATAGTAAGTTGAAACGGTGGCGAATAACAATCTGGGAGACAGAGTTCCCGAACAAGTGTGACTAATGAAGTCATCGTCATCCTTACACGTATGAATCCTGAATTTACGTGTGTTGCCAGAAAGTGGCAGAATACAGATTCGTATGATGAAAGCTTGGTACCATCAAGAAGTTTGCCTAAGAATGATTCAAGTATAATGCACAAGTAGTCAAGTAAGTGCTATCTATAGCAAATGTATGTCAGAATGCAATGGCTAACTATCCGGTTGTAGTCTAGATTCACTAATGCGTCCTAACGACTCTGTCAGACACACTAATGCACATCCTAGATCCCTACAACCAACACTCTGATACCATCTGTAGCGACCCGACAAAATTATCATTGACGGCGCCGCTAACTTAGGTCCCGTTACGTGGTCGTAGTCCCTATATGAGACTCGTTTGACCAAAATTACGTCGCATTCATTTGAAAAGTACAAGACTTGCAAAGTTTAGTTTACCAAACGGTTCGACAACAAGTTTAAGTTTACAAAAGTAGTAATGTATAAATGAAATAACTTGCGACATAATAAGTTGAAAATCACGGTTGCTATAAATAGCGTAAGTATGTAGACAAAAGTTTGGATCCAAAGGTGCTATCACTAGCGTATGTATGTATGTATGCTTGACCCCAAGCAATAAATCAGAGTGTATGCATGTATGCTTGACTCCAAGCAAGTATGAGTGTACGCGGAAGCATGTATCAAATAGCCAAGTATGAACCTGAGAAACATATAGAAAACTATCAACGAAAACGTTGGTGAAATCATAGTGTAACATCCCGCATTTTTTCCGTTAAATTATTTTTAACGCCGTCTTTTTTTTTTTTTTTTTTATTATTTAATATCCTCAGTATCTCGATTCGTATCCTCCATTAGCTACATTTTTAAAATATTTTCGTTATTAGATTATAACGTCTCCCGTACTCCCGTGTAATTCAAAATATTCGTTCGGTTAATTCCCGCACCCGACTACAAACTAGAGGGACTAGTTTTGCCAAAAAGACAAAGAGGTGACTAGCACTTTGACTAGTCAACCTCCTCCCCATCTTTCTTTTTCATTTCTTTTCCAATTTCTTTTCATACTTCTCCATTTTCTCTCAATCCTTCAAAAAGGAAATCATCATCCATTTCAAATCGATCAAGCTTCAATCCAAACAAATTACATATTTGGAATCCTTGCATCTTCCTCTTCGATTCCATACCGATTTCATCAAATTTGGGTAACTTTCTAAAATCACTAGATTTCTTTAAATTCATGTTCTTGACTTAAAAGTGTGTCAATTAGTGTCTATGGCTCATTGTGATGTCGTGTATGTAATTTGTATGCTCGATTTGTTGTTTTTGGTGTAACTAGCTTGAATATAAAAATTACTTGCTAAATCCTTGATTTTGGATGATCAAATGTTGTTAGATTGTTAAAGTGCATGTTTTAAAAGTGTTACTAGTATCATTAGCTTCATTTTGATGTATAGGTTGATTAAGGAAACTCCAAGAACATGATTAGTGATTTTGTGAACTTGGATTAGGGTTTGATAAGCTTTACATGAACTTTTGATGCATCAAATGCTATGATATATTGTTGTTAAGTATTTGGTTGCAATGTGTGTTTGATTACCTTCGAAACGGCATAACATACATGCAAATTGGTTGCCCGAATCATGAAATGCGTTTTTAAACTTGAAACTTTGATTTTGAACATTAATTGCGGTTGTTGGTTGTTATAAGTGGAAGTTTGATTGATGATATGTGTTTAGTTGCATTCCTCGTCAAAATACCTTTCCAACGATGTATGATAGGCGTTATAAGTGTTTGCGGGTCAAGAGTTGTGTTAGAATTGGTTTTGGTTCGTGACTTGGACCATTTTTCTGCAAACTGCATGATTCCCAGGTATTGCGCGCCGCGCATTTACCCGCGCGCCGCGCAGAATCAGAGATCCCAGATGTTTGCCTTCTTGGTTGAGTTCTGACCAGAAATTGCACTTGGGTGCGCGCCGCGCAACCCAGTGCGCGCCGCGCAAAAGCCCCAGGCCACTCTCTTTTGTTTTTAAATGTCACAAAAATGTTTCCGCTTAACTAAAACTCCGTTTAACATGAAACTTGACTATTAGGCTCTTATATGACTTCTCGTCTTGGGAAAATTGTCGGATACCCGACCCGACCCCGTTGACTTTGACTTTGACCAAGTTTGACTTTTAGTCAAACTTAACCAAACGATTATACAATCGTTCTAACATACTTAACTACTTGTATCGTGCATGAAACTTGACAAATTGATTCACATGCTATATTAATCGAGTCGTAACGAGCCATAGGACTAATTGAACATCTTTGACCGTTTTGTGTTTACCGTTATTGATATAACCTATATGTTTAGGTCAAGACTAGCTTTGTCTTTGCACGCGTTTACTCGTTGAAGTACTTTATTAACTCTTGCGCTCAAGGTGAGATCATAGTCCCACCTTTTCAACAACTTTTATACTTTTAAATCGTGGGCTGAGAAAACATATACTTTGTTACATCTTGTACTACTTACTTTTATGTTTTGAACACAAGTGTGAAAACAAACATTCCACGTGCGAGTTAGAACAAAAATGCCTCAATTCGATTATCATTAGTTACACTTGCAGGGTGTAAGCGAGAACTTATATTGTGTGGCCATACGGGTTTAACAAACCCTCATTCGGACGGTTCGCTACCGTTATGCGGATGAAATATATTTTTGTGTTTTAGTGTGGGTTCTAGCACTGTGTGATGGGGTAACGTTGGTTAAGTTTTGATAATTGAGTGCTCGCGTATAACAACACTTTTGGAATGCAAATGATTTGGATAATCTACGTTATGGAAATACAAAATCTTGTGGTTCAAAAACAACGTTTAATACTTACTAAACCTATGATTTCACCAACGTTTTTGTTGACAGATTTCTATATTTTTCTCAGGTCTTGCACGATATGTGATACATGCTTCCGCTCACTTTTTGATACTTGCATTGGATGTCGAGTATACATGCATTACTTGGAGCGTGTTTTGACTTTACTTTAAACCGTGTCGCCTAGATTTCAAATGTACTTATAACCTTGTAACTTAACTTTTGGTTGAAAAATTCTTGTAAACTTTGAAAACAATCTTTATTTTGAAATGAGGGTGACATATTTTGGTCAAACATTGTCATAAAGACTTATGACCAGGTAATGGGACCCACGTAGTCGACGCCGTCACTTGACGATTTGTCGGGGTCGCTACAAGTGGTATCAGAGCCTTGGTTGTAGGGATTTAGATTTCATTTGTGTCCACCCCGAGTCATAGGGTACATAGGTGAATCTAGACTACAACCGGCATATAGACTGAAGTAGGAATTACTTGACTATTTGTGCATCTATACTCGAACTCTTCTATCATATCTAACTCGTATTCGATCTTGATCTTACGTTGATAAATTTTGTTGACGCGCCACCTTGACTTTATGAGGTAATGTTAAATGCACATGAGAATCAGGGTAATATAATTTCCGGGATCATATTACGGTGATTCATATGGACATTCCGACATTATGACATAAAGAATTTAAGGCGAGTCAAGGAAAATTTTCTCTACATCATCATTCCCTATCATGATTAGTATTATTGAGAATACTAATCAACGATATTCTTGTGTCTTGAAGGAACAATGCCTCCCCGTTGCGGGCCACGTAATGAAACTTCCGAACAAGCTTTTCAACGCATGATAGCCACCGCCATAGGTGCGGCTATGGCTAGTATCTCCTCTGACATCAATAACAACCACAACCACAACAACCGTGGAGCCGGTAATTCAAACGAGGGTTGCTCCTACAAAACTTTCATGGGGTGCAAACCTCACACCTTCGATGGGACCGGAGGACCGGTTGTGCTCACCCGATGGTTTGAGCAAACAGAAGCCGTTTTTAGCATAAGCGGTTGTCGGGACCAAGACAAAGTCAAATATTCCACCCACACTTTCGCCGGTATCGCCCTCACATGGTGGAATACGTATGTGCTGTCGGTGGGTATCGATGAAGCTCACACTCTCTCATGGGCCGACTTAAAGAAAAAGATGATCACCGAATACTTCCCGCGCGAAGAGACCCGTAAGCTCGAACACGAACTAAGAACTTTAAAAGCGATCGGGAATGACCTAAAGGCATATAATCAACGATTTTCTGAGCTATCCTTGATGTGCCCAAACCTCGTGACCCCCGAACCTCTAAGGGTTGAACTTTACATGGATGGTCTTCCCAAGAGCATCAAACAAGGAGTAATGTCATCCAAACCCAGTAATCACCAAGAGGCCCTGAATATGGCCCGTCAATTGATCGAAATGGTAGACGAGATTGAAGTGCCAGCACCTAAAGCCGAGGATGAGTCGGGTGACAACAAAAGAAAATGGGAAGCCCCCCAATCAAGCAACTACAACAACAACTTTTCCAAGGAACCTCTCACCCCCGTCGGCAAGAAAAGTTATGCCGGGACACGACCTTTTTGCAACAAATGCCACAAGCATCATTTTGGTGAATGTGGCAAGCTAATTTGCCATCGGTGCCAAGGTAGTGGTCATATTGCCAAGTATTGTGGAAGTACCGCCCCCGTCACTCAAAAGGGGCCCGACGCACCAAAGCCGAGTATTTGCTACAAATGTGGCCAATCGGGTCATTTTAGGAATGAATGCCCAAATAAGAAAATCAACCCCAACGCACGCCGTTGAACTTTCAACATCGACACCTAGGATGCCCGAGACGACGATGGACTAGTCACGGGTAAGTTTCTTCACAACAAACCGTATATTTCATACTTATTCGATTCGTTTACCGCTAGACGTTTATTAACCAAGTCTTTGACTCGTGCTCTTTGCACTCCACTTTTTCCCCTAGATACTACTTAAGCAATTTAAGTGACCCACGGAAACATATTGTGTGCCTATAAATTTTATCGGGGGATATACATTAAGAATTTTGACTTGACACCTATAGAACTAAGGAGCTCAAAAACCTATTCGTTAAGGTGAAATTGTTTCCCTACCATTATGTATAGGTTGTTGTGAACTAAGTAATTTTCGGTTGGAAACCGATACCCTCTTCCTCGTATCCATGGCCTCATGATTATTTGCGTGGATCCCGTGTATTCCAAATCGACCTCCGTTCCGGTTATCATCAATTGGGGGTTAAGGGAGACGATGTCTCCTAAGCCATTTTTTTTTTTTCAAACTCGCAACGTTAGTTGTAAACCTCTCTTAGTACCATTCGATTTATTTAGGACTCTGCCCGTATTCATGAACCTCCTAAACCGCGTATGCAAATTTTTCATAGACGAATCCGTTATCGTATTTATAGACAAATCTTAACCTATTCAAGCAAAGAAGAAAACGCGCAACATCACCATCTTACGCTCGAACTTTTGTGGAACGAAGTCCAATTTTCTAGACCATGATGTTAATGGTCGAGGCATTACAATCAATCTCCAAATCAAGCCACATGTAATCAGGAAACTCTCATGACTCAGACTTACCGCAGATTCATTTTCGACTTTTTCTCGTGATGCTCGTTCTTTACCCTCGATAACTCATTAAGGTAGAAATCTAAACCTCTACGTGCCCGAATCTTGAACGTGATTATTCACACCAACCTTGCTAGCTTAATTCGTATAGCACCAGGTGGAACTCAAATATGGAAATATTTCTACTTGAACGCCGAAAGGCATACTCTCTCGACTCAAAATCAACGTAACTAAAATTCTTTATTTTGCACGAAGAATTCGAATACTAAATTGTGGATCCGATCAATATTCTCGTCATCACGTTTCACACTACATACCTCTGTTATTTCACCGTCACCGTCTGATATTACTGGAATTTAAGATAGCACACAATCCAACGATACTTCACTCTTCTTTGACTTAACGCCCTTGTGTTTATGATAATCGGCCAACTATAATTCAACCCCGAACTATACAACTACGTGTACTATCTCGTTTCTCTTTCAGACTTCAACTTTTGACAACTAGAGGCACGTTATGGCAACCTCGAGATGCAAGCTCATCCTATTCTAAGTCCTCATTTCACTCCTATCTTTATCGCTCGCATTTCCGTTTAAAGAAACTCCTTGTAACATTTCTCCATGGATAGAGAAATTCCTCATATTACAATAGTATTCGCCACGAGGGTGAATAGTCCTAACGAACATTTTTCGAACCCTAACTGACTTGTTCAAACATATCTTAAGAGATTCTATTCCAACACGGAGTATCTTTGTCAATTATCCCGTATCGAAATACTCGTTTCGCCTCTAGTTTTACAAGAAACCTTGGAGACCCGCTTAGACATGAGTACCGCGTACCACCCACAAACAGACGAACCGAACAAACGAACGATTTACGTCTTCGAAAGACATGTTTCAAACTTGCATGGTCGCTTTTAGTAGATCCCTCTTACAACAGTAGTTACCACTCGTGTGTTCACACGCACTTTCCGAAACCCTATAGGACCGCTAATGTCATACCCCGATTCATTTAACCAAAGCATGTGGCAAGCAAATCACCGAATCTGAACTCCATCAAGAAACAACAATTGAGATCGTTCAAGTCCGAGAAGGGCTCGAGATGACTCGTAGTCGCCAGAAGAGTTATACCAAACTTAGATGAAAACCTCACAAATCCCAGTGTGTAACCGCATAATATTGAGAAACCGCACCTTGGAAAGGTGTAATCCATTTTGGGAAATCGATAAAGGCTATATCAGCAATATCGAACCTTTTGAAACCTTGGGGCGTATTGGAACCGCTTCCTACCGTTTAGAACTTTCGACTCAATTAAGTTTCCGTTTACCCTACATTTCGTGTAACAAACTTAAAAACGTGTCCTGCGGAACAGGAACGTGCAATCCTGCTAGGTACATCAACTATCAATGACAAACTACTCTTCATAGGAAAACCAGTTGAAACCGGGGATCGTAAAAACCAAACCTTAATACAACGTAAAATCCCGACTATCCGAAATCGTGAAAATGTCCAAGGACGTATCCTCACTTACTTATAGCATTGACAACGAAAGGTCTCGAGCAAGAGACATCGACTATTACTTCCAACTAAATTTCGGGACGAAATTTCTTTTGAGGTGTGGATAATGTAACATCCCGCATTTTTTCCGTTAAATTATTTTTAACGCCGTCTTTTTTTTTTATTTTTTTTTTTATTTTATTATTTAATATCCTCAGTATCTCGATTCGTATCCTCCATTAGCTACATTCTTAAAATATTTTCATTATTGGATTATAACGTCTCCCGTACTCCCGTGTAATTCAAAATATTCGTTCGGTTAATTCCCGCACCCGACTACAAACTAGAGGGACTAGTTTTGCCAAAAAGACAAAGAGGTGACTAGCACTTTGACTAGTCAACCTCCTCCCCATCTTTCTTTTTCATTTCTTTTCCAATTTCTTTTCATACTTCTCCATTTTCTCTCAATCCTTCAAAAAGGAAATCATCATCCATTTCAAATCGATCAAGCTTCAATCCAAACAAATTACATATTTGGAATCCTTGCATCTTCCTCTTCGATTCCATACCGATTTCATCAAATTTGGGTAACTTTCTAAAATCACTAGATTTCTTTAAATTCATGTTCTTGACTTAAAAGTGTGTCAATTAGTGTCTATGGCTCATTGTGATGTCGTGTATGTAATTTGTATGCTCGATTTGTTGTTTTTGGTGTAACTAGCTTGAATATAAAAATTACTTGCTAAATCCTTGATTTTGGATGATCAAATGTTGTTAGATTGTTAAAGTGCATGTTTTAAAAGTGTTACTAGTATCATTAGCTTCATTTTGATGTATAGGTTGATTAAGGAAACTCCAAGAACATGATTAGTGATTTTGTGAACTTGGATTAGGGTTTGATAAGCTTTACATGAACTTTTGATTCATCAAATGCTATGATATATTGTTGTTAAGTATTTGGTTGCAATGTGTGTTTGATTACCTTCGAAACGGCATAACATACATGCAAATTGGTTGCCCGAATCATGAAATGCGTTTTTAAACTTGAAACTTTGATTTTGAACATTAATTGCGGTTTTTGGTTGTTATAAGTGGAAGTTTGATTGATGATATGTGTTTAGTTGCATTCCTCGTCAAAATACCTTTCCAACGATGTATGATAGGCGTTATAAGTGTTTGCGGGTCAAGAGTTGTGTTAGAATTGGTTTTGGTTCGTGACTTGGACCATTTTTCTGCAAACTGCATGATTCCCAGGTATTGGGCGCCGCGCATTTACCCGCGCGCCGCGCAGAATCAGAGATCCCAGATGTTTGCCTTCTTGGTTGAGTTCTGACCAGAAATTGCACTTGGGTGCGCGCCGCGCAACCCAGTGCGCGCCGCGCAAAAGCCCCAGGCCACTCTCTTTTGTTTTTAAATGTCACAAAAATGTTTCCGCTTAACTAAAACTCCGTTTAACATGAAACTTGACTATTAGGCTCTTATATGACTTCTCGTCTTGGGAAAATTGTCGGATACCCGACCCGACCCCGTTGACTTTGACTTTGACCAAGTTTGACTTTTAGTCAAACTTAACCAAACGATTATACAATCGTTCTAACATACTTAACTACTTGTATCGTGCATGAAACTTGACAAATTGATTCACATGCTATATTAATCGAGTCGTAACGAGCCATAGGACTAATTGAACATCTTTGACCGTTTTGTGTTTACCGTTATTGATATAACCTATATGTTTAGGTCAAGACTAGCTTTGTCTTTGCACGCGTTTACTCGTTGAAGTACTTTATTAACTCTTGCGCTCAAGGTGAGATCATAGTCCCACCTTTTCAACAACTTTTATACTTTTAAATCGTGGGCTGAGAAAACATATACTTTGTTACATCTTGTACTACTTACTTTTATGTTTTGAACACAAGTGTGAAAACAAACATTCCACGTGCGAGTTAGAACAAAAATGCCTCAATTCGATTATCATTAGTTACACTTGCAGGGTGTAAGCGAGAACTTATATTGTGTGGCCATACGGGTTTAACAAACCCTCATTCGGACGGTTCGCTACCATTATGCGGATGAAATATATTTTTGTGTTTTAGTGTGGGTTCTAGCACTGTGTGATGGGGTAACGTTGGTTAAGTTTTGATAATTGAGTGCTCGCGTATAACAACACTTTTGGAATGCAAATGATTTGGATAATCTACGTTATGGAAATACAAAATCTTGTGGTTCAAAAACAACGTTTAATACTTACTAAACCTATGATTTCACCAACGTTTTCGTTGACAGATTTCTATATTTTTCTCAGGTCTTGCACGATATGTGATACATGCTTCCGCTCACTTTTTGATACTTGCATTGGATGTCGAGTATACATGCATTACTTGGAGCGTCTTTTGACTTTACTTTAAACCGTGTCGCCTAGATTTCAAATGTACTTATAACCTTGTAACTTAACTTTTGGTTGAACAATTCTTGTAAACTTTGAAAACAATCTTTATTTTGAAATGAGGGTGACATATTTTGGTCAAACATTGTCATAAAGACTTATGACCAGGTAATGGGACCCACGTAGTCGACGCCGTCACTTGACGATTTGTCGGGGTCGCTACACATAGGTGTTTTAGTAAACATTGCACTTGAACCACAAGATTTAATATAAGATGATTATCAAAATCATTTGCATTCCAAAGTTGTTATTTATATCGCGGGCACCCAATTATCAAACTTAACTGTTTTGCACCCTTTGCGTAGTGTTAGAACATACACTAGACCCGAAAATATATTTCATCCGCTAACAGTAGCGAACCGTCCGAATGAGGCTCGTCAAGCACATGTGATCACATAATATAAGTTCACATTTACACCCTACAAGTGTAACTAATGATAATTGAATTGAGTCTTTTTGTTTAAACCCGTACGTGTAATGTTCGTTTTCGTACTTGTGTTCAAAGTGTAAAAGTATGTAGTATAAAACCGTATATGTTTCTCATCCCATGATTTAAAAGTATAAAAGTTGTTGAAAGATGGGACTATGATCTCACCTCGAGTGCACGAGTATAAAAGTACTTCACAAAGTAAACGTGTGCGTAATTGTTGCTTAGCCTTGACCTAAACAAGTAAGTTGTATCAATTAACCAGTTACAACACAAGGTTGGGCGAAATGTGCTCAATTAGTCCTATGGCTCGTTACGACTTGATTAAATATAGCATGTGAATCACGTTGTCAAGTTTCATGCAAGAATCAAGTATAAAATAAGATTTAAATGATTGCATAAGTGTTTGGTTAAGTTTGACTAAAAGTCAAACTCAGTCAAGTCAAAGTCAATGAAAAAGTCAACACATTCAGGTCGGGTCCCGAACTATTTTTCTGAGGTTTTTAATCATATATAAGCATGTTAGAACAAGTTACATGTGAATCGGAGGTGCGTAGCGTAGCAAACATTTTATAAATTTTGACCATGTAGGTCAGAACCCAAACACGGCAAATGCCGCGCCGTGACAGAGGAGGGCCATGCCGCGACATTAGGCGTGGCCTGGTACCTGGGCTGTTTCAATTGTTCAAGTCTTGATCCAAAATTCAATTTAGCACAAAACACAAACCGTAAACACTCAGAATACGTATCTTATATCGTTGGAAAGCTCTTTTGACAAGGAGTACGACTAACCACTTTTCATCAAGCAAAAACATCAATTGCAATAACCAAAATCTCGTCAAGTGATCATTAAATGTTTATTTTTAAAGTTTCAAGTTCACAAAATGCATTTTAAGATTCGGGAATCCAATTCACACATATGATATGCCGTTTTGAAGGTAATGAAACATACATTACAACTAAACACTTATCAATAACATTAACAAGCATTCAATGTATCAAAAGTTCGTTTTAAAGCTATCAAACCGTAACCAAACTTCACAAACTCATTAATCATGTTCTTGAAGTTTTCTTACTCAACCTACGCATCAAAACGAAGCTAGTGATACTAGTAACACAATTAAAACATGAACTTTAACAATTTAACAACATTAACTCATCCAAAATCAACGATTAAGCATACCCATTTTCAAGTTCATGCTAGTTACTCCATAACAACAAATCAAGCAAACAAAACATATATTCATGTTATACTTGAGCCATAGACACTAACTAACACCATTTCAAGTATATAAAACGAATTTAGATAAATCTAGAGTTTTAGAAATGTTACCCAAACGAGATGAAATTGGTACCAAAATGTAGAGGATGAAGAGAGGATCACAAATATGTAATTTGTTTTGATGTTTGCCTCTTGATCTGGATTTAGATGATGATTTTGTGAGTTGGGTGTTTAAGTTCAAAAATGGAAGATGAGAAAAGAGAGAAAGAGATGAGGAGGTAAGTGGAAGTGAATGGGTGGATGAGGTGGGTTGACTAGTTGACCTAGTCAACTAGTTTGCCAACTTGGCAACCTCGGTCCCTCAAGTTTCAAAGCGGGTGCGAGAATTAACCAAACGAATATTTTAAAAACGCTCGAGTAAACGAGTGATGTTATAATTAAATAACGGGAATATTATGAACGTTAGTCAACGGAAACTACGAATTTAAATAATGAAGGATATTATTTAAAAAAAAGACAGTGTTAAAATAAATTTAACGGAAAAATGCGGGATGTTACATTACTATGAACTTTGCCTGACATATCCCGTAAATTCCTCCGTAAACTATGAAATCTTTGCTCTATATATATATATATATATATATATATATATATATATATATATATATATATATATATATATATATATATATATATATATATATTCTATGTAATTAGAATACCACACGATAGCCGGAAAAATCATTTTATATCGAAAAATCCTTTATTCAATCGTACAAAATGAAATGTCCCGTTCTTAGTGATTAAAAACGTTCCATATTAATTGATTTCGTTGCGAGGTTTTGACCTCTATATGAGACGTTTTTCAAAGACTGCATTCATTTTTAAAACAAACCATAACCTTTATTTCATAAATAAAGGTTTAAAAAGCTTTACGTAGATTATCAAATAATGATAATCTAAAATATCCTGTTTACACACGACCATTACATAATGGTTTACAATACAAATATGTTACATCGAAATCAGTTTCTTGAATGCAGTTTTTACACAATATCATACAAACATGGACTCCAAATCTTGTCCTTATTTTAGTATGCAACAGCGGAAGCTCTTAATATTCACCTGAGAATAAACATGCTTTAAACGTCAACAAAAATGTTGGTGAGTTATAGGTTTAACCTATATATATCAAATTGTAACAATAGACCACAAGATTTCATATTTCAATACACATCCCATACATAGAGATAAAAATCATTCATATGGTGAACACCTGGTAACCGACATTAACAAGATGCATATATAAGAATATCCCCATCATTCCGGGACACCCTTCGGATATGATATAAATTTCGAAGTACTAAAGCATCCGGTACTTTGGATGGGGTTTGTTAGGCCCAATAGATCTATCTTTAGGATTCGCGTCAATTAGGGTGTCTGTTCCCTAATTCTTAGATTACCAGACTTAATAAAAAGGGGCATATTCGATTTCGATAATTCAACCATAGAATGTAGTTTCACGTACTTGTGTCTATTTTGTAAATCATTTATAAAACCTGCATGTATTCTCATCCCAAAAATATTAGATTTTAAAAGTGGGACTATAACTCACTTTCACAGATTTTTACTTCGTCGGGAAGTAAGACTTGGCCACTGGTTGATTCACGAACCTATAACAATATATACATATATATCAAAGTATGTTCAAAATATATTTACAACACTTTTAATATATTTTGATGTTTTAAGTTTATTAAGTCAGCTGTCCTCGTTAGTAACCTACAACTAGTTGTCCACAGTTAGATGTACAGAAATAAATCGATAAATATTATCTTGAATCAATCCACGACCCAGTGTATACGTATCTCAGTATTGATCACAACTCAAACTATATATATTTTGGAATCAACCTCAACCCTGTATAGCTAACTCCAACATTCACATATAGAGTGTCTATGGTTGTTCCGAAATATATATAGATGTGTCGACATGATAGGTCGAAACATTGTATACGTGTCTATGGTATCTCAAGATTACATAATATACAAAACAAGTTGATTAAGTTATGGTTGGAATAGATTTGTTACCAATTTTCACGTAGCTAAAATGAGAAAAATTATCCAATCTTGTTTTACCCATAACTTCTTCATTTTAAATCCGTTTTGAGTGAATCAAATTGCTATGGTTTCATATTGAACTCTATTTTATGAATCTAAACAGAAAAGTATAGGTTTATAGTCGGAAAAATAAGTTACAAGTCGTTTTTGTAAAGGTAGTCATTTCAGTCGAAAGAACGACGTCTAGATGACCATTTTAGAAAACATACTTCCACTTTGAGTTTAATCATAATTTTCGGATATAGTTTCATGTTCATAATAAAAATCATTTTCTCAGAATAACAACTTTAAAATCAAAGTTTATCATAGTTTTTAATTAACTAACCCAAAACAGCCCGCGGTGTTACTTCGACGGCGTAAATCCGGTTTTACGGTGTTTTTCGTGTTTCCAGGTTTTAAATCATTAAGTTAGCATATCATATAGATATAGAACATGTGTTTAGTTGATTTTAAAAGTCAAGTTAGAAGGATTAACTTTTGTTTGCGAACAAGTTTAGAATTAACTAAACTATGTTCTAGTGATTACAAGTTTAAACCTTCGAATAAGATAGCTTTATATGTATGAATCGAATGATGTTATGAACATCATTACTACCTTAAGTTCCTTGGATAAACCTACTGGAAAAGTGAAAAATGGATCTAGCTTCAATGGATCCTTGGATGGCTCGAAGTTCTTGAAGCAGAATCATGACACGAAAACAAGTTCAAGTAAGATCATCACTTGAAATAAGATTGTTATAGTTATAGAAATTGAACCAAAGTTTGAATATGATTATTACCTTGTATTAGAATGATAACCTACTGTAAGAAACAAAGATTTCTTGAGGTTGGATGATCACCTTACAAGATTGGAAGTGAGCTAGCAAACTTGAAAGTATTCTTGATTTTATGAAACTAGAACTTTTGGAATTTATGAAGAACACTTAGAACTTGAAGATAGAACTTGAGAGAGATCAATTAGATGAAGAAAATTGAAGAATGAAAGTGTTTGTAGGTGTTTTTGGTCGTTGGTGTATGGATTAGATATAAAGGATATGTAATTTTGTTTTCATGTAAATAAGTCATGAATGATTACTCATATTTTTGTAATTTTATGAGATATTTCATGCTAGTTGCCAAATGATGGTTCCCACATGTGTTAGGTGACTCACATGGGCTGCTAAGAGCTGATCATTGGAGTGTATATACCAATAGTACATACATCTAAAAGCTGTGTATTGTACGAGTACGAATACGGGTGCATACGAGTAGAATTGTTGATGAAACTGAACGAGGATGTAATTGTAAGCATTTTTGTTAAGTAGAAGTATTTTGATAAGTGTATTGAAGTCTTTCAAAAGTGTATAAATACATATTAAAACACTACATGTATATACATTTTAACTGAGTCGTTAAGTCATCGTTAGTCGTTACATGTAAGTGTTGTTTTGAAACCTTTAGGTTAACGATCTTGTTAAATGTTGTTAACCCAATGTTTATAATATCAAATGAGATTTTAAATTATTATATTATCATGATATTATCATGTATGAATATCTCTTAATATGATATATATACATTAAATGTCTTTACAACGATAATCGTTACATATATGTCTCGTTTAAAAATCATTAAGTTAGTAGTCTTGTTTTTACATATGTAGTTCATTGTTAATATACTTAATGATATGTTTACTTATCATAGTATCATGTTAACTATATATATATATCCATATATATGTCATCATATAGTTTTTACAAGTTTTAACGTTCGTGAATCACCGGTCAACTTGGGTGGTCAATTGTCTATATGAAACATATTTCAATTAATCAAGTCTTAACAAGTTTGATTGCTTAACATGTTGGAAACATTTAATCATGTAAATATCAATCTCAATTAATATATATAAACATGGAAAAGTTCGGGTCACTACAGTACCTACCCGTTAAATAAATTTCGTCCCGAAATTTTAAGCTGTTGAAGGTGTTGACGAATCTTCTGGAAATAGATGCGGGTATTTCTTCTTCATCTGATCTTCACGCTCCCAGGTGAACTCGGGTCCTCTACGAGTATTCCATCGAACCTTAACAATTGGTATCTTGTTTTGCTTAAGTCTTTTAACCTCACGATCCATTATTTCGACGGGTTCTTCGATGAATTGAAGTTTTTCGTTGATTTGGATTTCATCTAACGGAATAGTGAGATCTTCTTTAGCAAAACATTTCTTTAAATTCGAGACGTGGAAAGTGTTATGTACAGCCGCGAGTTGTTGAGGTAACTCTAGTCGGTAAGCTACTGGTCCGATACGATCAATAATCTTGAATGGTCCAATATACCTTGGATTTAATTTCCCTCGTTTACCAAATCGAACAACGCCTTTCCAAGGTGCAACTTTAAGCATGACCATCTCTCCAATTTCAAATTCTATATCTTTTCTTTTAATGTCAGCGTAGCTCTTTTGTCGACTTTGGGCGGTTTTCAACCGTTGTTGAATTTGGATGATCTTCTCGGTAGTTTCTTGTATAATCTCCGGACCCGTAATCTGTCTATCCCCCACTTCACTCCAACAAATCGGAGACCTGCACTTTCTACCATAAAGTGCTTCAAACGGCGCCATCTCAATGCTTGAATGGTAGCTGTTGTTGTAGGAAAATTCTGCTAACGGTAGATGTCGATCCCAACTGTTTCCGAAATCAATAACACATGCTCGTAGCATGTCTTCAAGCGTTTGTATCGTCCTTTCGCTCTGCCCATCAGTTTGTGGATGATAGGCAGTACTCATGTCTAGACGAGTTCCTAATGCTTGCTGTAATGTCTGCCAGAATCTTGAAATAAATCTGCCATCCCTATCAGAGATAATAGAGATTGGTATTCCATGTCTGGAGATGACTTCCTTCAAATACAGTTGTGCTAACTTCTCCATCTTGTCATCTTCTCTTATTGGCAAGAAGTGTGCTGATTTGGTGAGACGGTCAACTATTACCCAAATAGTATCAAAACCACTTGCAGTCCTTGGAAATTTAGTGATGAAATCCATGGTAATGTTTTCCCATTTCCATTCTGGGATTTCGGGTTGTTGAAGTAGACCTGATGGTTTCTGGTGCTCAGCTTTGACCTTAGAACACGTCAAACATTCTCCTACGTATTTAGCAACATCGGCTTTCATACCCGGCCACCAAAAATGTTTCTTGAGATCCTTGTACATCTTCCCCGTTCCAGGATGTATTGAGTATCTGGTTTTATGAGCTTCTCTAAGTACCATTTCTCTCATATCTCCAAATTTTGGTACCCAAATCCTTTCAGCCCTATACCGGGTTCCGTCTTCCCGAATATTAAGATGCTTCTCCGATCCTTTGGGTATTTCATCCTTTAAATTTCCCTCTTTTAAAACTCCTTGTTGCGCCTCCTTTATTTGAGTAGTAAGGTTATTATGAATCATTATATTCATAGATTTTACTCGAATGGGTTCTCTGTCCTTCCTGCTCAAGGCATCGGCTACCACATTTGCCTTCCCCGGGTGGTAACGAATCTCAAAGTCGTAATCATTCAATAATTCAATCTACCTACGCTGCCTCATATTCAGTTGTTTCTGATTAAATATGTGTTGAAGACTTTTGTGGTCGGTATATATAATACTTTTGACCCCATATAAGTAGTGCCTCCAAGTCTTTAGTGCAAAAACAACCGCGCCTAATTCCAAATCATGCGTCGTATAATTTTGTTCGTGAATCTTCAATTGTCTAGACGCATAAGCAATCACCTTCGTTCGTTGCATTAATACACAACCGAGACCTTGCTTTGATGCATCACAATAAATCACAAAATCATCATTCCCTTCAGGCAATGACAATATAGGTGCCGTAGTTAGCTTTTTCTTCAATAACTGAAACGCTTTCTCTTGTTCATCATTCCATTCAAATTTCTTCCCTTTATGCGTTAATGCAGTCAAGGGTTTTGCTATTCTAGAAAAGTCTTGGATGAACCTTCTGTAGTAACCAGCTAGTCCTAAAAACTGGCGTATGTGTTTCGGAGTTTTCGGGGTTTCCCACTTTTCAACAGTTTCTATCTTTGCCGGATCCACCTTAATACCTTCTTTGTTCACTATGTGACCGAGGAATTGAACTTCTTCCAACCAAAATGCACACTTTGAAAACTTAGCGTACAATTCTTCCTTCCTCAATACTTCTAACACCTTTCTCAAATGTTCACCGTGTTCTTGGTCATTCTTTGAGTAAATAAGTATGTCATCAATGAAAACAATGACAAACTTGTCAAGGTATGGTCCACACACTCGGTTCATAAGGTCCATGAACACAGCTGGTGCATTAGTTAAACCAAACGGCATGACCATAAACTCGTAATGACCGTAACGTGTTCTGAAAGCAGTCTTTGGAATATCATCTTCTTTCACCCGCATTTGATGATACCCGGAACGTAAGTCAATCTTTGAATAAACAGACGAGCCTTGTAGTTGATCAAATAAGTCGTCGATTCTCGGTAGTGGGTAGCGGTTCTTGATGGTAAGTTTGTTCAACTCTCGGTAGTCGATACACAACCTGAATGTACCATCTTTCTTCTTGACAAACAAAACAGGAGCTCCCCACGGTGATGTGCTTGGTCGAATGAAACCACGCTCTAAAAGTTCTTGTAATTGGCTTTGCAGTTCTTTCATCTCGCTGGGTGCGAGTCTGTAAGGAGCACGAGCTATTGGTGCAGCTCCTGGTACAAGATCTATTTGAAATTCAACGGATCGATGTGGGGGTAATCCCGGTAATTCTTTCGGAAATACATCGGGAAATTCTTTTGCAATGGGAACATCATTGATGCTCTTTTCTTCAGTTTGTACTTTCTCGACGTGTGCTAGAACAGCATAGCAACCTTTTCTTATTAGTTTTTGTGCCTTCAAATTACTAATAAGATGTAGCTTCGTGTTGCCCTTTTCTCCGTACACCATTAAGGGTTTTCCTTTTTCTCGTATAATGCGAATTGCATTTTTGTAACAAACGATCTCCGCTTTCACTTCTTTCAACCAGTCCATACCGATTATCACATCAAAACTCCCTAACTCTACTGGTATCAAATCAATCTTAAATGTTTCGCTAACCAGTTTAATTTCTCGATTCCGACATATATTATCTGCTGAAATTAATTTACCATTTGCTAATTCGAGTAAAAATTTACTATCCAAAGGCGTCAATGGACAACTTAATTTAGCACAAAAATCTCTACTCATATAGCTTCTATCCGCACCTGAATCAAATAAAACGTAAGCAGATTTATTGTCAATAAGAAACGTACCCGTAACAAGCTCCGGGTCTTCCTGTGCCTCTGCCGCATTAATATTGAAAACTCTTCCACGGCCTTGTCCATTCGTGTTCTCCTGGTTCGGGCAATTTCTAATAATGTGGCCCGGTTTTCCACATTTATAACAAACTACATTGGCATAACTTGCTCCGACACTACTTGCTCCGCCATTACTCATTCCGACACCCTTTGTTCCTTTCTTTCTATTAACCCCTGGTCCGTAGACCTCACACTTCGCCGCGCTATGACCATTTCTTTTACACTTGTTGCAAAATTTGGTGCAGAACCCCGAGTGATTCTTTTCACACCTTTGGCATAGCTGCTTCTGATTGTTGTTGTTGTTGCGGTTATTATTGTTATTGGGATGATTGTTGTAGTTGCTGTTGTTGTTGTTGTTGGGCCGTTTGTTGTAGTTGTGATTGATGTTGCGATTGTTGGGATAATTGTTGCGATTATTGTTGTAATTGCTGCTGTTGTTGTATTGGTGATTCTTATCACCGTTTTCCTCCCACTTTCTTTTGACTTGCTTCACATTGGCCTCTTCAGCAGTCTGTTCTTTAATTCTTTCTTCAATTTAGTTCACGAGTTTGTGAGCCATTCTACATGCCTGTTGTATGGAGGCGGGCTCGTGTGAACTTATATCTTCTTGGATTCTTTCCGGTAATCCTTTCACAAACGCGTCGATCTTCTCTTCCTCATCTTCGAATGCTCCCGGACACAATAGGCACAATTCTGTGAATCGTCTTTCGTACGTGGTAATATCAAATCCTTGGGTTCGTAACCCTCTAAGTTCTGTCTTGAGCTTATTGACCTCGGTTCTGGGACGGTACTTCTCGTTCATCAATTGCTTGAATGCTGACCACGGTAGTGCATACGCATCGTCTTGTCCCACTTGCTCTAGATAGGTATTCCACCATGTTAACGCAGAACCTGTGAAGGTATGCGTAGCGTACTTTACTTTGTCCTCTTCAGTACACTTACTTATGGCAAACACCGATTCGACCTTCTCGGTCCACCGTTTCAATCCGATCGGTCCTTCGGTTCCATCAAATTCCAAAGGTTTGCAGGCAGTGAATTCTTTGTAGGTGCATCCTACACGATTTCCTGTACTGCTAGATCCAAGGTTATTGTTGGTATGTAGCGCAGCCTGTACTGCGGCTATGTTTGAAGCTAGAAAAGTACGGAATTCCTCTTCATTCATATTCACGGTGTGTCGAGTAGTCGGTGCCATTTCCTTCAAAATAGTTAAATGGAACAAGTTAATCATACAGAATATTAAGAGTAGTTAATAGTATTTCGTAGCATAATATGAACTCATTTATAAAAGCTTTTTCTTCATATTAGCGTTTTATAAGTTTAAATTCGGGTAGTACCTACCCGTTAAGTTCATACTTAGTAGCTAATATACAATTCAACTACTACAATTCTATATGAAAAACTGATTATAATAATATTTCGCGTTCAAACTTTTATACAATATTTTACAAACTTACAATACCGCTTATTTTACATAAAGCATGAAATATAGCACACAATAACTTTGATACAAGATAGTTGTGAAGACAATTCTAGCTAGTACACAAGTCGTTCAGCAAAGGCAATAAAGACACGTAATTCATACGTCCAGAAACAAGTCATGCATTCTGGTTTTACTAGGACTACTTCCCATCCTTGGTCTTGTGCAACATAACCGTTATGGCCATTGATAAGACAGCGTGTTGTAACGTCATCAAAGGGACGAGGGTTACGTAATGTCCAACAGTCCCGTAATAATCTAAAAACTTCATTTCTTACCCCAATTACCGACTCCGTCACTTGTGGAAACGTTTTGTTTAATAGTTGTAGCCCGATGTTCTTGTTCTCACTTTGGTGAGAAGCGAACATTACTAATCCGTAAGCATAACATGCTTCTTTATGTTGCATGTTAGCCGCTTTTTCTAAATCACGAAGTCCAATATTCGGATATATTGAGTCAAAATAATTTCTTAACCCGTTGCGTAAAATAGCATTTGGGTTCCCCGCAATATATGCGTCAAAGTAAACACATCGTAACTTATGGGTTTCCCAATGTGATATCCCCCATCTTTCAAACGAAAGTCTCTTATAAACCAAGACATTCTTGAAACGTTCTTCGAATGTCTTACAAACTGATCTCGCCTTAAATAGTTGTGCCGAAGAATTCTGGCCGACTCTAGACAAGATTTCATCAATCATGTCTCCGGGTAGGTCTCTTAAAATATTGGGTTGTCTATCCATTTTGTGTTTTTAAACTGTAAAATAGACAAGAGTTAGTTTCATAAAAAAATACTTATTAATACAAGCAATTTTTACATATATCATAAAGCATAAGAACACTATATTACATATATTACACCACACGAATACAACTATCTTATTCCGACTCGCTCGTTTCTTCTTCTTCGGTTTTGGTTCGTTTTGCCAAGTTTCTAGGGATATATGATGTTCCCCTAATACGAGCCGTCGTTGTCCACATTGGTTTAGAAAAACCTGGTGGTTTAGAGGTTCCCGGGTCATTGTTACAACTTAAGGACTTCGGGGGTTGACGATACATATAAAGTTCATCGGGGTTGGAATTAGATTTCTCTATTTTTATGCCCTTTCCCTTATTATTTTCTTTTGCCTTTTTAAATTCAGTTGGGGTAATTTCTATAACATCATCGGAATTCTCGTCGGAATCCGATTCATCGGAGAATTGGTAATCCTCCCAATATTTTGCTTCCTTGGCGGAAACACCATTGACCATAATTAACTTTGGTCGGTTGGTTGAGGATTTTCTTTTACTTAACCGTTTTATTATTTCCCCCACCGGTTCTATTTCTTCATCCGGTTCCGATTCTTCTTCCGATTCCGATTCTTCTTCCGGTTCCGACTCTTCTTCCGGTTCCTCTTCGGGAACTTGTGAATCAGTCCACAAATCATTCCAATTTACATTTGACTCTTCATTATTATTGGGTGAGTCAATGGGACTTGTTCTAGAGGTAGACATCTATCACATAATATCAAACACGTTAAGAGATTAATATATCACATAATATTCATATGTTAAAAATATATAGTTTCCAACAAAAATGTTAAGCAATCATTTTTAAAGAAAACACGGTCGAAGTCCAGACTTACTAATGCATCCTAACAAACTCGATAAGACACACTAATGCAAATTTTCTAGTTCTCTAAGACCAACGCTCGGATACCAACTTAAATGTCCCGTTCTTAGTGATTAAAAACGTTCCATATTAATTGATTTCGTTGCGAGGTTTTGACCTCTATATGAGACGTTTTTCAAAGACTGCATTCATTTTTAAAACAAACCATAACCTTTATTTCATAAATAAAGGTTTAAAAAGCTTTACGTAGATTATCAAATAATGATAATCTAAAATATCCTGTTTACACACGACCATTACATAATGGTTTACAATACAAATATGTTACATCGAAATTAGTTTCTTGAATGCAGTTTTTACACAATATCATACAAACATGGACTCCAAATCTTGTCCTTATTTTAGTATGCAACAGCGGAAGCTCTTAATATTCACCTGAGAATAAACATGCTTTAAACGTCAACAAAAATGTTGGTGAGTTATAGGTTTAACCTATATATATCAAATTGTAACAATAGACCACAAGATTTCATATTTCAATACACATCCCATACATAGAGATAAAAATCATTCATATGGTGAACACCTGGTAACCGACATTAACAAGATGCATATATAAGAATATCCCCATCATTCCGGGACACCCTTCGGATATGATATAAATTTCGAAGTACTAAAGCATCCGGTACTTTGGATGGGGTTTGTTAGGCCCAATAGATCTATCTTTAGGATTCGCGTCAATTAGGGTGTCTGTTCCCTAATTCTTAGATTACCAGACTTAATAAAAAGGGGCATATTCGATTTCGATAATTCAACCATAGAATGTAGTTTCACGTACTTGTGTCTATTTTGTAAATCATTTATAAAACCTGCATGTATTCTCATCCCAAAAATATTAGATTTTAAAAGTGGGACTATAACTCACTTTCACAGATTTTTACTTCGTCGGGAAGTAAGACTTGGCCACTGGTTGATTCACGAACCTATAACAATATATACATATATATCAAAGTATGTTCAAAATATATTTACAACACTTTTAATATATTTTGATGTTTTAAGTTTATTAAGTCAGCTGTCCTCGTTAGTAACCTACAACTAGTTGTCCACAGTTAGATGTACAGAAATAAATCGATAAATATTATCTTGAATCAATCCACGACCCAGTGTATACGTATCTCAGTATTGATCACAACTCAAACTATATATATTTTGGAATCAACCTCAACCCTGTATAGCTAACTCCAACATTCACATATAGAGTGTCTATGGTTGTTCCGAAATATATATAGATGTGTCGACATGATAGGTCGAAACATTGTATACGTGTCTATGGTATCTCAAGATTACATAATATACAAAACAAGTTGATTAAGTTATGGTTGGAATAGATTTGTTACCAATTTTCACGTAGCTAAAATGAGAAAAATTATCCAATCTTGTTTTACCCATAACTTCTTCATTTTAAATCCGTTTTGAGTGAATCAAATTGCTATGGTTTCATATTGAACTCTATTTTATGAATCTAAACAGAAAAGTATAGGTTTATAGTCGGAAAAATAAGTTACAAGTCGTTTTTGTAAAGGTAGTCATTTCAGTCGAAAGAACGACGTCTAGATGACCATTTTAGAAAACATACTTCCACTTTGAGTTTAATCATAATTTTCGGATATAGTTTCATGTTCATAATAAAAATCATTTTCTCAGAATAACAACTTTAAAATCAAAGTTTATCATAGTTTTTAATTAACTAACCCAAAACAGCCCGCGGTGTTACTTCGACGGCGTAAATCCGGTTTTACGGTGTTTTTCGTGTTTCCAGGTTTTAAATCATTAAGTTAGCATATCATATAGATATAGAACATGTGTTTAGTTGATTTTAAAAGTCAAGTTAGAAGGATTAACTTTTGTTTGCGAACAAGTTTAGAATTAACTAAACTATGTTCTAGTGATTACAAGTTTAAACCTTCGAATAAGATAGCTTTATATGTATGAATCGAATGATGTTATGAACATCATTACTACCTTAAGTTCCTTGGATAAACCTACTGGAAAAGTGAAAAATGGATCTAGCTTCAATGGATCCTTGGATGGCTCGAAGTTCTTGAAGCAGAATCATGACACGAAAACAAGTTCAAGTAAGATCATCACTTGAAATAAGATTGTTATAGTTATAGAAATTGAACCAAAGTTTGAATATGATTATTACCTTGTATTAGAATGATAACCTACTGTAAGAAACAAAGATTTCTTGAGGTTGGATGATCACCTTACAAGATTGGAAGTGAGCTAGCAAACTTGAAAGTATTCTTGATTTTATGAAACTAGAACTTTTGGAATTTATGAAGAACACTTAGAACTTGAAGATAGAACTTGAGAGAGATCAATTAGATGAAGAAAATTGAAGAATGAAAGTGTTTGTAGGTGTTTTTGGTCGTTGGTGTATGGATTAGATATAAAGGATATGTAATTTTGTTTTCATGTAAATAAGTCATGAATGATTACTCATATTTTTGTAATTTTATGAGATATTTCATGCTAGTTGCCAAATGATGGTTCCCACATGTGTTAGGTGACTCACATGGGCTGCTAAGAGCTGATCATTGGAGTGTATATACCAATAGTACATACATCTAAAAGCTGTGTATTGTACGAGTACGAATACGGGTGCATACGAGTAGAATTGTTGATGAAACTGAACGAGGATGTAATTGTAAGCATTTTTGTTAAGTAGAAGTATTTTGATAAGTGTATTGAAGTCTTTCAAAAGTGTATAAATACATATTAAAACACTACATGTATATACATTTTAACTGAGTCGTTAAGTCATCGTTAGTCGTTACATGTAAGTGTTGTTTTGAAACCTTTAGGTTAACGATCTTGTTAAATGTTGTTAACCCAATGTTTATAATATCAAATGAGATTTTAAATTATTATATTATCATGATATTATCATGTATGAATATCTCTTAATATGATATATATACATTAAATGTCTTTACAACGATAATCGTTACATATATGTCTCGTTTAAAAATCATTAAGTTAGTAGTCTTGTTTTTACATATGTAGTTCATTGTTAATATACTTAATGATATGTTTACTTATCATAGTATCATGTTAACTATATATATATATCCATATATATGTCATCATATAGTTTTTACAAGTTTTAACGTTCGTGAATCACCGGTCAACTTGGGTGGTCAATTGTCTATATGAAACATATTTCAATTAATCAAGTCTTAACAAGTTTGATTGCTTAACATGTTGGAAACATTTAATCATGTAAATATCAATCTCAATTAATATATATAAACATGGAAAAGTTCGGGTCACTACAGAAAATGGAATTCGTCATTATTTCAAGTCACTCGGATTCCGAAATGGAATCCCACTCAAGCTCCGAAAGTAGTGTGACCGGAATGGAACAACCAATCAGCCATCATCTATTCTGGATGAATTGGAGATGGGTTCGTAGCCTCCTCAATCATTGGAGACAAGAAGAAGGCGATCCTTTCCATCCACCACATTGCCCTCTTGACGAAGAACCTGAAGCACTTACCGACGAACCTGTCCGAAACACCATTTTCTCTCTCATTTCCAGAGTATCTGGTCACGATTATATATTACATCAAATTTTATATTTTATTTATCCGCTCGTCCAAACCGACAATCACCCCGGTGTAATAGAAGAAGTCAACGAGCTTCGCGCTCAGGTAGTGGCTTTGGAGAATATGGTGCAGAGATTACAAACACCAGCAGTAGCACCAGCAGCATAACTGTAGTGACCCGAACTTTTCCATGTTTATATATATTAAATGAAATTGTTATTTACATGATTAAGTGTTTCCAACATGTTAAGCAATCAAACTTGTTAAGACTTGATTAATTGAAATAGGTTTCATATAGACAATTGATCACCCAAGTTGACCGGTGATTCACGAACGTTAAAACTTGTAAAAACTATACGATGACATATATATGATTATATATATAGTTAACATGATATTATGATAAGTAAGTATCTCATTAGGTATTTTAACAATGAGTTATATACATAAAATTGAGTTTATTGAATTAAGAAACTCGAAACGATGTATATAACGATTATCGTTATAACAACGTCTTACTACATGCATATGAATCATATTAAGATATTGATACAATATGTTTAATCATGATAAATGATAAGTAAACATGTCATTAAGTGTATTAAAAATGAACTACATATGTAAAAACAAGACTACTAACTTAATGATTTCGAAACTAGTCATATATGTAACGATTATCGTTGTAACAACAATTAATTGTATATATATCATACTAAGATATATTAATATATCATAATATCATGATAATGTACTAATTTAACATCTCTTTGGATATAATAAACAATGGGTTAACAACATTTAACAAGATCGTTAACCTAAAGGTTTCAAAACAACATTTACATGTAACGACTAACGATGACTTAACGACTCAGTTAAAATGTATATACATGTAGTGTTTCAATATGTATTCTTACACTTTTTAAAGACTTCAAGACACTTATCAAAATACTTCTACTTAACAAAAATGCTTACAATTACATCCTCGTTCAGTTTCATCAACAATTCTACTCGTATGCACCCGTATTAGTACTCGTACAATACACAGCTTTTAGATGTATGTACTATTGGTATATACACTCCAATGATCAGCACTTAGTAGCCCATGTGAGTCACATAAAATATGTGGGAACCATAATTTAGCAACTAGCATAAAATATCTCATAAAATTACAAAAATATGAGTAATCATTCATGACTTATTTACAAGTAAACAAAATTACACATCCTTTATATCTAATCCATATACCAATGACCAAAAACACCTACAAACACTTTCATTCTTCAATTTTATTCATCTAATTGATCTCTCTCAAGTTCTATCTTCAAGTTCTAAGTGTTCTTCATAAATTCTATAAGTTCTAGTTTCATAAAATCAAGAATACTTCCAAGTTTGCTAGCTTACTTCCAATCTTGTAAAGTGATCATCCAACCTCAAGAAATCTTTCTTATTTACAGTAAGATATCTTTCTAATACAAGGTAATACTCATATTCAAACTTTGATTCAATTTCTATAACTATAACAATCTTATTTCGAGTGGAAATCTTACTTGAACTTGTTTTCGTGTCATGATTCTGCTTCAAGAATTTTCAAGCCATCCAAGGATCTTTTGAAGCTAGATCTATTTTTCTAATTTCTAGTAGGTTTAATTACTAAAATTAAGGTAGTAATGATATTCATAAAATCATTCGATTCATACATATAAAACTATCTTATTCGAAGATTTAAACTTGTAATCACTAGAACATAGTTTAGTTAATTCTAAACTTGTTCGCAAATAAAGTTAATCCTTCTAACATTACTTTTAAAATCAACTAAACACATGTTCTATATCTATATTATATGCTAACTTAATGATTTAAAACCTGGAAACACGAAAAACACCGTAAAACCGGACATACGCCGTCGTAGTAACACCGCGGGCTATTTTGGGTTTGATAATTAAAAACTATGATAAACTTTGATTTAAAAGTTGTTCTTCTGGGAAAATGACTTTCCTTATGAACATGAAACTATATCCAAAAATCATTGTTAAACTCAAAGTGGAAGTATGTTTTTCAAAATGGTCATCAAGACGTCATTCTTTCAACTGAAATGACTACCTCTTACAAAAACGACTTGTAACTTATAATTTCGACTACAAACCAATACTTTTTATGTTTAGATTCATAAAATATAGTTCAATATAAAACCATAGCAATTTGATTCACTCAAAACGGATTTAAAACGAAGAAGTTATGGGTAAAACAAGATTGGATATTTTTTTGATTGTTGTAGCGACGGGAAATATTGTAACAATTCTATAAAACTCATCTCCTAGCTAACTTATATTGTATTATACATGTATTCTAATATATTATGTAATCTTGGGATACCATAGACACGAATACAATATTTTGACATATCATATCGACCCATCTATATATATATCGGAACAACCATAGACACTCTATATGCAGTAATGTTGGAGTTAGCTATACTGGGTTGAGGTTGATTCCAAAATATTATATGCTTTGAGTTGTGATCTAGCCTGAGGCTTGTATACACGAGGTCGTGGATTGATTCGAGATATTATATATTGCTTTATTTCTGTACATCTAACTGTGGACAACTAGTTGTAGGTTACTAACGAGGATAGCTGACTTAATAAACTTAAAACAGTAAAACGTATTAAAAATATTGTAAATATATTTTGAACATACTTTGATATATATGTACATATTTGTTATAGGTTCGTGAATCGACCTGTGGCCAAGTCTTACTTCCCGACGAAGTAAATATGTGAAAGTGAGTTATAGTCCCACTTTTAAAATCTAATATTTTTGGGATGAGAATACATGCAGCTTTTTAAATGTTTTACAAAATAGACACAAGTACATGAAACTACTTTCTATGGTTGAACGATCGAAGCCGAATATGCCCCTTTTTACTTGGTAACCTAAGAATTAGTAAACCAGTCTACTAATTGACGCGAATCCTAAAGATAGATCTATTGGGCTCAACAAACCTCATCCGTTGTAGCGGATGCTTTAGTACTTCGAGTTTTTATATCATGTCCGATGGATGTCCCGAAATGATGGGGATATTCTTATATGCATCTTATTAATGTCGGTTACCAGGTGTTCACCATATGAATGATTTTTATCTCTATGGATGGGATGTATATTGAAATATGAAATCTTGTGGTCTATTATTATGATTTGATAATATATAGGTTAAACCTATAACTCACCAACATTTTTGTTGACGTTTTAAGCATGTTTATTCTCAGGTGATTATTAAGAGCTTCCACTGTTGCATACTAAAATAAGGACAAGATTTGGAGTCCATGCTTGTATGATATTATGTAAAAACTGCATTCAAGAAACTTATTTTTGATGTAATATATTCTTATTGTAAACCATTATGTAATGGTCGTGTGTAAACGGTATATTTTAGATTATCATTATTTGATAATCTATGTAATGCTTTTTAAACCTTTATCGATAAAATAAAGGTTATGGTTGTTTTAAAAAATGAATGCAGTCTTTGAAAAACGTCTCATATAGAGGTCAAAACCTTGCGACGAAATCAATTAATATGGAACGTTTATAATCAATATGAACGGGACATTTCAATAACCAGTACCACCATCATCAACTCTAAAAGTACCATTACCACCTCTAACCACAACCGCGTCGTAAATCTCAACTTCACAATCTGTCCCACGAGCATCAACGTCATACGCATCATAGATACCAAGGAGTACCAACAACAATAACTGACGAAGTATTAATTCATAACTTCATTGGAGAAACATTCCGCGGCGATTATGTAATCTCTAAAGTCTTAAAGATTATCTAATCTAGCCCTATCCATAAATCAGTTAAGCGAACCAAAAATGATAGAAGGAAGAGTAGAAACCCGGACAAAAATGGTGTGTGATTAACCAGCTAAACTTGTTTTACCAACAGCATCATCAATACCGTCAGCATCACCAGCATCGTTAATGCAGTCAGCATCAGAATCAACAACACCTATAACATCACAAACTCCGTCAGTTCAAGAATCACTGTAGACATCACTACGAATCAATAACGCGTATATTGTATCAACGAGTTAAGAAGAATTAACTCATTCCCTCTGAAGAAATTATATGTATATTTTATATATATATTTTTTGAAATAAAAATAAATCTTTCCGTGCTAAGCTATTGTGTGTGAATCTTAACTACTAGGTTAATTCATATTACAAATATGCAATAATGTATGTCCTTCGCCCACAACTTCACCATCGTTAACTACAATCTCTGTCTCAATTCAACAAATTCCAATTCATAATAAATCAAGTATATATTTTATTTTACACTTTTATCATCGATGTACCCGAAACTTTTCAGATAACATCATTCGTACTTTGCATCACGCCTCAACAAATAACGAAGTATTGATTCATAATTTCAATATTATTAAAAAAATACTTATAAGCCTTCAAGGGATTATGCAATTCTATTTCCAACTGTAAATCGAATGAGTTTAATTTAGTATTAACTCATTAAAATCTATGTTACATCTGAAGAGAATATATACATATATATTTTCATAAAGACTGTAATAATATTCTTTTGTACAAAATATCAATTGTGAAATTTTTTTTAACGGGTAGGTAATACCTGATATATATATATATATATATATATATATATATATATATATATATATATATATATATATATATATATATATATATATATATATATATATATATATATATATATATATATATATATATATATATATATATATATATATATTCACAATTAATATGTTACATTCTTCGAATCTGATTAAGCAAATTATCAACTATACTTTCTACTTTCATATACATTCTTTCATAGAAATCAAAACAACCATACTCATTTAAACCTAATTACATATTCTGATTTTTAAACCTCAAAATTCAATTCGAGATATAACCGGTACCATCACTTTTAGATTCCTACATCTTTCAAAGCTATACTTTGACTTCAAAACTGTGTTAGAACATCAAATGTATATTAACGGTTACAATCTGTGTTCAAACCCTTCGAAAATTTCTGAATACACTTCAAATAATGAACAATCGAGATGATGATACAACCACATATTACCCACAGTTACTGTTGTAGTGACCCGAACTTTTCCATGTTTATATATATCTTAAATGAAATTGTTATTTACATGATTAAGTGTTTCCAACATGTTAAGCAATCAAACTTGTTAAGACTTGATTAATTGAAATAGGTTTCATATAGACATTTGACCACGAACGTTAAAACTTGTAAAAACTATATGATGACATATATATGATTATATATATAGTTAATACGATATTATGATAAGTAAGTATCTCATTAGGTATTTTAACAATGAGTTATATACATAAAATTTAGTTTATTGAATTAAGAAACTCGAAACGATATATATAATGATTATCGTTATAACAACTTCTTACTAAATACATATGAATCATATTAAGATATTGATACACTATGTTTAATCATGATAAATGATAAGTAAACATGTCATTAAGTGTATTAACAATGAACTACATATGTAAAAACAAGACTACTAACTTAATGATTTCGAAACGAGACATATATGTAACGATTATCGTTGTATCGACATTTAAATGTATATATATCATATTAAGATATATTAATATATCATAATATCATGATAATATAATAATTTAACATCTCATTAGATATAATAAACATTGGGTTAAAAACATTTAACAAGATCGTTAACTTAAAGGTTTCAAATCAACATTTACATGTAACGACTAACGATGACTTAACGACTCAGTTAAAATATATATACATGTAGTATTTTAATATGTATTCATACACTTTTTAAAGACTTCAAGACACTTATCAAAATACTTATACTTAACAAAAATGCTTACAATTACATCCACGTTTAGTTTCATCAACAATTCAACTCGTATGCACCCGTATTTGTACTCGTACAATACACAGCTTTTAGATGTATGTACTATTGGTATATACACTCCAATGATCAGCTCTTAGCAGCCCATGTGAGTCACCTAACACATGTGGGAACCATCATTTGGCAACTAACATGAAATATCTCATAAAATTACAAACATATGAGTAATCATTCATGACTTATTTACATGTAAACAAAATTACACATCCTTTGTATCTAATCCATATACCAACGACCAAAAACAACTACAAACACTTTCATTCTTCAATTTTCTTCATCTAATTGATCTCTCTCAAGTTCTATATTCAAGTTCTAAGTGTTCTTCATAAATTCTACAAGTTCTAGTCTCATAAAATCAAGAATACTTCCAAGTTTGCTAGCTTACTTCCAATCTTGTAGAGTGATCATCCAATCTCAAGAAATTTTTATTATTTACAGTAACATATCTTTCTAATACAAGGTAATACTCATATTCAAACTTTGATTCAATTTCTATAACTATAACAATCTTATTTCGAGTGGAAATCTTACTTGAACTTGTTTTCATGTCATGATTCTACCTCAAGAACTTTCAAGCCATCTAAGATCCTTTGAAGCTAGATCCATTTTTATCTTTTCTAGTAGGTTTATCCACAAAACTTGAGGTAGTAATGATGTTCATTACATCATTCGATTCATACATATAAAGCTATCTTATTCAAAGGTTTAAACTTGAAATCACTAGAACATAGTTTAGTTAATTCTAAACTTGTTCGCAAATAAAAGTTAATCCTTCTAAATTGACTTTTAAAATCAACTAAACACATGTTCTATATCTATATGATATGCTAACTTAATGATTTAAAACCTGGAAACACGAAAAACACCGTAAAACCGGACATACGCCGTCGTAGTGACACCACGGGCTGTTTTGGGTTTGATAATTGAAAACTATGATAAACTTTGATTTAAAAGTTGTTCTTCTGGGAAAATGATTTTTCTTATGAACATGAAACTATATCCAAAAATCATGGTTAAACTCAAAGTGGAAGTATGTTTTTCAAAATGGTCATCAAGACGTCGTTCTTTCGACTGAAATGACTACCTCTTACAAAAACGACTTGTAACTTATATTTCCGACTAAAAAACCTATAATTTTTCTGTTTAGATTCATAAAATAGAGTTCAATATGAAACCATAGCAATTTGATTCACTCAAAACGGATTTAAAATGAAGAAGTTATGGGTAAAACAAGATTAGATATTTTTTTTATTTTTGTAGCTACAGGAAATATTAACAATTCTATACAAATCATATCCTAGCTAACTTATATTGTATTATACATGTATTCTAATATATTATGTAATCTTGGGATACCATAGACACGTATGCAAATGTTTTGACATATCATATCGACCCATGTATATATATTATTTGGAACAACCATAGACACTCTATATGCAGTAATGTTGGAGTTAGCTATATAGGGTTGAGGTTGATTCCAAAAATATATATACTTTGAGTTGTGATCTAGCCTGAGAAGTGTATACACTGGGTCGTGGATTGATTCAAGATAATATATATATCGATTTATTTCTGTACATCTAACTGTGGACAACTAGTTGTAGGTTACTAACGAGGATAGCTGACTTAATAAACTTAAAACATCAAAATGTATTAAATGTGTTGTAAATATATTTTGAACATACTTTGATATATATGTACATATTTGTTATAGGTTCGTGAATCGACCAGTGGCCAAGTCTTACTTCCCGATGAAGTAAAAATCTGTGAAAGTGAGTTATAGTCCCACTTTTAAAATCTAATATTTTGGGATGAGAATACATGCAGTTTTATAAATGTTTTACGAAATAGACACAAGTAATTGAAACTACATTATATGGGTGAATGATCGAAGCCGAATATGCTCCTTTTTCTTGGTAACCTAAGAGTTAGTAAACCGATCTACTAATTGACGCGAATCCTAAAGATAGATCTATTGGGCCTAACGAACCCCATCCAAAGTACCGGATGCTTTAGTACTTCGAATTCATTTCTATCATGTCTGAAGGATTTCACGGAATGATAGGGGATATTCTTATATTCATCTTGTTAATGTCGGTTACCAGGTATTCACCATATAAATGAATTTTATCTCTATGTATGGGATGTATATTGAAATATGAAATCTTGTGGTCTATTATTATGATTTGATAATATATAGGATAAACCTATAACTCACCAACATTTTTGTTGACGTTTTAAGCATGTTTATTCTCAGGTGATTATTAAGAGATTCCGCTGTTGCATACTAAAATAAGGACAAGATTTGGAGTCCATGCTTGTATGATATTATGTAAAAACTGCATTCAAGAAACTTATTTTTTGATGTAATATGTTCTTATTGTAAACCATTATGTAATGGTCGTGTGTAAACAGTATATTTCAGATTATCATTATTTGATAATCTACGTAATGCTTTTTAAACCTTTATCGGTAAAATAAAGGTTATGGTTGTTTTAAAAATGAAGGCAGTCTTTGAAAAACGTCTCATATAGAGGTCAAAACCTCGCGACGAAATCAATTAATATGGAACGTTTATAATCAATATGAACGGGACATTTCAACTGTAGTGACCCGAACTTTTCCAGGTTTATATATATTAAATGAAATTGTTATTTACATGATTAAATGTTTCCAACATGTTAAGCAATCAAACTTGTTAAGACTTGATTAATTGAAATAGGTTTCATATAGACAATTGACCACCCAAGTTGACCGGTGATTCACGAACGTTAAAACTTGTAAAAACTATATGATGACATATATATAATTATATATATGGTTAACATGATATTATGATAAGTAAGTATCTCATTAGGTACTTTAACAATGAGTTATATACATAAAATTGAGTTTATTGAATTAAGAAACTCGAAACCATATATATAACGATTATCGTTAGAACAACGTCTTACTAAATACATATGAATCATATTAAGATATTGATACACTATGTTTAATAATGATAAATGATAAGTAAACATGTCATTAAGTGTATTAACAATGAACTACATATGTAAAAACAAGACTACTAACTTAATGATTTCGAATCGAGACATATATGTAACGATTATCGTTGTAACGACATTTAACTATATATATCATACTAAGATATATTAATATATCATAATATCATGATAATGTACTAATTTAACATCACATTAGATATAATAAACATTGGGGTAACAACATTTAACATGATCGTTAACTTAAAGGTTTCAAATCAATATTTACATGTAACGACTAACGATGACTTAACGACTCAATTAAAATGTATATACATGTAGTGTTTTAATATGTATTCATACACTTTTGAAAGACTTCAAAACACTTATCAAAATACTTCTACTTAACAAAAATGCTTACAATTACATCCTCGTTCAGTTTCATCAATCATTCTACTCGTATGCACCCGTATTCGTACTCGTACAATACACAACTTTTAGATTTATATACTATTGGTATATACGCTCAATTGATCAGCTCTTAGCAGCCCATGTGAGTCACCTAACACATGTGGGAACCATCATTTGGCAACTACCATGAAATATCTCATAAAATTACAAAAATATTAGTAATCATTCATGACTTATTTACATGTAAACAAAATTACACATCCTTTATATCTAATCCATATACCAAAGACCAAAAACACCTACAAACACTTTCATTCTTCAATTTTATTCATCTAATTGATCTCTCTTAAGTTCTATCTTCAAGTTCTAAGTGTTCTTCATAAATTCTATAAGTTCTAGTTTCATAAAATCAAGAATACTTCCAAGTTTGCTAGTTGACTTCCAATCTTGTAAAGTGATCATCCAACCTCAAGAAATCTTTCTTATTTATAGTAAGATATCTTTCTAATACAAGGCAATACTCATATTCAAACTTTGATTCAATTTCTATAACTATAACAATCTTATTTCGAGTGGAAATCTTACTTGAACTTGTTTTCGTGTCATGATTCTGCTTCAAGAACTTTCAAGCCATCCAAGGATCCTTTGAAGCTAGATCTATTTTTCTTATTTCTAGTAGGTTTATCTATAAAACCTGAGGTAGTAATGATGTTCATAACATCATTCGATTCATATATATAAAACTACCTTATTCGAAGGTTTAAACTTAAAATCACTAGAACATAGTTTAGTTAATTCTAAACTTGTTCGCAAACAAAAGTTAATCGTTCTAACTTGACTTTTAAAATCAACTAAAAACATGTTCTATATCTATATGATATGCTAACTTAATGATTTAAAACCTGGAAACACGAAAAACACCGTAAAACCGGACATACGCCGTCGTAGTAACACCGCGGGCTGTTTTGGGTTTGATAATTAAAAACTATGATAAACTTTGATTTAAAAGTTTTTCTTCTGGGAAAATGATTTTTCTTATGACCATAAAACTATATCCAAAAATCATGGTTAAACTCAAAGTGGAAGTATGTTTTTCAAAATGGTCATCAAGACGTCGTTCTTTCGACTGAAATGACTACCTCTTACAAAAACGACTTGTAACTTATATTTCCGACTATAAACCTATACTTTTTCTGTTTAAATTCATAAAATAGTGTTCAATATAAAACCATAGCAATTTGATTCACTCAAAACGGATTTAAAACGAAGAAGTTATGGGTAAAACAAGATTGGATATTTTTTTATTGTTGTAGCTACGTGAAAATTGGTAACAAATCTATATTAATCATATCCTAGCTAACTTATATTGTATTATACATGTATTCTAATATATTATGTAATCTTGGGATACCATAGACACGTATGCAAATGTTTTGACATATCATATCGACCCATCTATATATATTATTTGGAACAACCATAGACACTCTATATGCAGTAATGTTGGAGTTAGCTATACAGGGTTGAGGTTGATTCCAAAATATTATATATAATTTGAGTTGTGATCTAGCCTGAGGCTTGTATACATGAGGTCGTGGATTGATTCGACATAAAATTGCTTTATTTTCTGTACATCTAACTGTGGACAACTAGTTGTAGGTTACTAACGAGGTCTATTGACTTAACACACTCATATCATTAAAACGTAATAAAAAAATGTTGTAATTATATTTTGAACATACTTTGATATATATGTACATATTTGTTATAGGTTCGTGAATCGACCAGTGGCCAAGTCTTACTTTCCGACGAAGTAAAAATCGGTGAAAGTGAGTTATAGTCCCACTTTTAAAATCTAATATTTTGGGATGAGAATACATGCAGTTTTATAAATGTTTTACGAAGTAGACGCAAGTAAATGAAACTACATCATATGGGTGAATGATCGAAGCCGAATATGCCCCTTTTGCTTGGTAGCCTAAGAATTAGTAAACCGATCTACTAATTGACGTGAATCCTAAAGATAGATCTATTGGGCCTAACGAACCCCATCCAAAGTACCGGATGCTTTAGTACTTCGAATTCGTTTTTATCATGTCCGAAGGATTTCCCGGAATGATAGGGGATATTCTTATATGCATCTTGTTAATGTCGGTTACCAGGTGTTCACCATATAAATGATTTTTATCTCAATGTATGGGATGTATATTGAAATATACCATCTTGTGGTCTATTATTATGATTTGATAATATATAGGTTAAACCTATAACTCACTGATGTTAAAGCGAAGGGGTACAAAATAGTTATATTTTTACTACAAAATACTATTAAATCCGATACAATTTTACACAAGTTATTTATTTATTTATAGAATGCATATACCTAAACTTTGCTACAACACTTATAGGCAGTGTACCTAATCGTACAGTAGTGTAGTTTTTAGTAAGTCCAGTTCGTTCCACAGGGAACTTAGCCAAGTTTAACGCTATATTTTTAAAACTATATTTGTAAATATATAAATATATATAAGTAGTATTATTATTATTATAAAAGGGGGTTTTACCGTTTAATGACCGGTTTGTCGATTTTAAAACTTTAGTCGCAGTTAAAACCTAATGTAAAATATTAAAAATAAGTATAACTTAATTTAAAGTGTAAAGTAAATAACGATAATGAAATTGCGATAAATAAAAGTGCGATAAAATAAAATTTCGATAATTAAAAAGTACGATAATTAAAAGTGCAATTAAATAAAATGACAGTAAATAAAATGCGATAATTAAAAGTGCAATTAAATATGAAATAAAGGAACTATGCTTATTTAAACTTCCGTAATCATGATGTTTGATGTGTTGATTTTAGTTTATTACCATGGGTTAATTGTCCTTTGACCTGGATTATTCAATATGTCCATCTGGTTTTTTTTCCATAACAGTCCATCAGTCATAAATATAAAGTGCGAGTGTCCTCGTCAAATTATCCTTATATCCGAAGTTAAATATTTCAACTAATTGGGGACTTAAACTATAATTACACCAATTTTCCTTGTATGTAATTCACCCCTGTTTTAATAAGTCCATTGACTATTAATCCATTCCCGTATCCGGTTAAATGAACGATTATTAGTACTTATAAATATCCCGCCCATCGTGTCTGATCGAGTGTATATGGTTATCTATAGGTAAGTCCAATTGTAAATCTTTATATTAAATTAACAAACTATCATTTAATTAAAAAAAATATAAAGCCCATTAATTAACCATAGTCTAATTTCCACAAGTGTCGTTCTTTTGTCCATACCCCAATTATGGTACAAAGCCCAATTACCCAATTTTAATATTTAACCCAATATCACGATTACTTTGGCATTAAATAAGCATAATAATAACTTAGCTACGAGACACTAATTTAAAAAGGTTGAACATAACTTACAATGATTAATAATAGCGTAGCTTTACACGGATAAAATTTCGACTTACACCCTTACAACATTCGCTAACATACCCTTATTATTATTAAAATTAAAATTAAAATTATAATATATATATATATATATATATATATATATAATATATATATATATATATATATATATATATATATATATATATATATATATATATATATATATATATATATATATATATATATATATATATATATATATATATATACGTTGATAGATAGAGAAGAGAAAAGATGTGTTAAGTTCCACCAAAAACTGCGAAATTTATAGATGTGGCTAGCATATTGGAGTCATGCGATCGCATGAAGTTTCTTCTTCCTGGCCATGCGATCGCATGGCCAGCTGTGACAGTTCACATGTTGTTGTTTGCTTCTTGCCGACGGTTTTAAATAAATATATATAATATATGAATAATTTTAAGGATTATTTATATATTATATTATATTTATGTACATAGTTGACTTGTAATTTTTTCTCCGTTGCGTCACATGTTTAAAGTTGACTCTGGTCCCTGTTCCGGATTTTCGAACGTCCTTGCGTACAATTTAATATCTTGTATTTTGCGTTTTGCGGCTCGTACTCTTGTAATTTTTAAACGTTTCTCATCAATAATTTGAACCACTTTGATTGTACTTTGTACTTTTTAGCTTTTTGGTCGTTTACGTCTTCAAATCATCGAATCTGTCTTTTGTCTTCACCTTTTATTATTTAAACGAATATCACTTGTAAATAGAACAATTGCAACTAAAAACTTGTCTTTCTTGAGGGATAATGCTATGAAATATATGTTCGTTTTTTGCATTATCAAATATTCCCACACCTGAGCGTTGCTTGTCCTCAAGCAATATAGTCTTGAAATAAAAATACTAGAATCACTTCTTTATTCTTCACACTTTGTACATCGGTGATTTTTATACGGCGGTATGAACAATGGTAGTAACGATGTGGTTTACAGTCCCACATAACTATGAAAATTTAGATCCTTAAGGAAATTGGATCTTTATGAAAACATTTGATCTTTTGAAAATTAAATCTAGCTTTTACCCTAGATAAGTTTTCCGGAATAACCCTTCACCGGTGTTTGCAAATTGTTTTTCTGGGTTTGTTGGGTTTCAGATTTGAAAATTTTAGCTCAAAACTTGCGGTTTTGTGTCACCCACTTGCTAACCTTGTATTGGGAAAGCAACACGTCCAGTATACTTGCTCCGTATATTACCTTTCGGTAAACTACCGTCCGGTTGTAAAGAAAAGCGTTGAACAAGCAACTGTTAAGGCAATGTCCCGTGACATGCTTTTAATTATGGTCTATAACGTGTCGGATGCAATTACTATCCTTGGTAGGAGCAATAGTAAAGATCACCCTATAGTTTTTCGGTCTGGCACAGGGTCCTGTCTTCGACCATGCTATGCAACCACCGTTCTTACGGTTGACACCCGATTTGGTTCAGGTGACCTAATGAATTCCAGGTGAATTCCTAGGATTTTACGTTCAATGCTAATGAACGCATTAAAAATGGGTTTTCAGAAAACAAATCGGTTCGTAATTTGATCAAAATATTTTCTCGTTCAAGCTCGAGTTTAGATATTATCGAATTTCATGAGTTTGTAATTCTCAATCTTTAAAGTCAATCTCAAGGATTGAGTAATATCAGGCTTAAAGGCTGATTTTTAATCTTTTAAGGAGATTATCCTTTCTGGAGATCTGATTCATTAGTCTTATCAAGCTAATTTACACGGCGCCCTCCCCATTTTACGAGACCGATCCTCTCAAGGTTAGGATAAGTCTGACCACTTGGCGACCCTGTTTGATGCTGAGGTCCGTGGATTTTCAGCTAATTTTCGAGAAAAAATTTCAAGGTTTTTCGTAGACTCTACAACTGGTCTGGATGACAACTTCCTGACCTAAATCAAGAAGCACGTTTCTTTTTCGGAAGACTTTACTTCCATTAAATGATGGAATTGATTCATCGTGTAGATCCATCTTTCTTTCAAATATATTACAATTTACCGGGTAAAACGGTTAATTTTGTCCAAAACAAAAGTATCTTCAATTATTTATACAAAAATATGTGATATATGTTCTAAATAACTTGGTAAATTTTTCTCACACTTGGCTTTTATTTTCCTTTCTTTGCCTTTTTATTGTCCTCTATTCCATTTTAAATGAATTCTAACATTTTGAGTTGTTTCTCAATTTATGTTCTTTCTGAGGTAACAATAATTTCGGTGTTAACACCTAGTTTTATTTTTCATAAATATGTATAAACATGATTTTAAATTCATTTATTTGAAAATTTTGAAAAATTTTACTAGAATTGGGTAGTCAGTATATAAGACTAGGGCTGTTCTTTATTATCAGAGAGCACTAGATTCTAATACAACTACTGCGTTACTAGTATTTTTAATGGTAACTAAGTGTATAAGTTAAAATTTTAAAAATCCGAAAGAATTTAACCCCTTCCCACACTTAAGATCTTGCAATGCCCTCATTTGCAAGAAATCAGTAACAATTTAAATTATTGAGGGTGATTAGCGTAGAAAAATGATTAAATTTTACCTAAGTTTCTAAACATATTGGCGTTTATTTGCTGAATGATAAATGGTGCACATCATTTGTTCATTCTGTCTTGTTGTTACATCACATTTGTTTTTCGTTTTATCGTCAAAATTAGTAGCTTTTGATGAACTTAATGCCAGTATTTAAAAATGCGCTGTTTACCCTGTTGTGTATTGTGTATATGAAATAAAATACATACAATACAAATATAAACATGCATGGTAATTTGAAATGGGACTTAAAATCCCACTTTCAAATCAAATATGAAATATTAGTACAAAAAATATTAAACTTACATAAAAGTATCAATATTTGTATGTTTAAACATAAATAAATAAAAATAATAAAAAGATAAAAATCATAAAAATCACCAATGGAACTATATCAATCTGGATAGGGGTTTCAGTTCATGTTATCGGGCGGGTTCCATGGTTAGTTATAGGTGTACTGATAGGCCTGGTTAGGGTCGTAGAGAGTAAATAGTGGTTGCATATCGGGCTGGTGTGGAGGATAGTAAGCAGGTCGGGTCGGTATGTAGTGATCATGAGGTGATAGCTGGCTCATGATCTGATGCTGATGATAGTGCCATCTATCATGCTGTCGTTGCCTGGAATGCTCGTACTCATTCCAGGCTTACCACTGCTCATATCGACTATGTCTATCCTGGTTTGTCATTTCTACCTCATCTATACGTTGGTAGACGTCAGTCATAGCCTCCCTAATGACATCCCTAATGTCATCTGCTTCCTCCATTTCCTCATCTGAACCTCTCTCTACCTGTGGATGACGACCAACATATAGTGCTGCCTGATTGCGTCTGCTCTTTAATACCTTAGCACCCTGATAGACCTTCAATCCTAAAGTATCATCCTGTTCCCTACAAACCAAGAGTGGACCCCCTTGATCCCTATCTACACCCAAATACTCTCCAACGAGAGTAACAAAAATACCTCCTCCTATTATTCCCACTTCCTGTATTCCGGCTACCACTTTGGACAGATAAAAACCAACACATTAGGGGATATTAACAAAGCTTCTATTGTTTCGAATACACTTAAGGTTAAATAAGTCATGTAAGGTCATCTTCTCCTTGTTTTCACCTCTTTGTGTAATCGAATTAGCTAAAAATCTATGTATAATACGTAGCTCCGCTTTGTTAATATCTAAGTATTAGTGTCTTCCTCCCAGCGAAAAAACATTATAATTTGACATACGCCTCCAGACGGCGTTTGCGTCAAAATTCCTATCTACCCTTTCACCATGATAAATCAAATTCATACAATCAGGTAGTAGTAATTCACTAGGAGTGTAAATCTGTAAAGCCCTGGCCATGTCTAGCATGGACATCCTGTACATCCTACGGCCAAGTATAAATCTAAGAAAACTTCTATCATCTAATCTATCTACATCTGCATTTAACGCTATAGTACTCATAAGTTCAACACACCATTCCTTATATACAGGCCTACGAATGGTGAATAGACGTTCCCAATCGGGAAAAGAAGAGCTGCCATACCTTTGGATCAGATGCAGTCTAACTGAGTTAGCTAGTTGGACCCTTTCCAAAGGCTCCCAATCGATTACCCTCGGCACTTCTATATTTTTCGTTACCAGTTTGAATTTGTTACTTTGATATGTCGGGTAATCTCTCCAACTTCGATCAAATCTCAGATTGGGATGCAACTATGCTTCATGAATTGTTGGGTGTTCTACTATCGGATGAATCGGAAAAATTACGTAGGCATCAACATATTCTTCTTGCAGATCATAATAAGGTACGTGTTGATCAGGTTGTTGTTGTTGTTCCTGTTGTTGCTCCGGTTCATATTGCATTTCTGGTTCAGGTTCTGGAGCAGGTTGCCTAGATGATGATGATGCACCATCAGTATCGGTAAATCTCTGCAAAACACATTAAACACAAAATTTGTGCATCCAAATATGCATTAGTGTTAGCAAAATAACAACCTGAAACAATTATAATAACATGTTCAATCAAAATTAAACATATACACATTTTCACAATTTTCGCAATTCTACACTTTTTCAAATAAGCATATATGAAAATGTTTACAAAGTTCATAAGCATTCAACTCAAATAACATGTTAAAACAACCATTACTAGTAATTAAACAAGTTTCAAATGGTATTTACATCAATATAATCAAGTTCGTGAATTTTAGACCTAAAAAGTCCACTTTAATTCACAAAAATCATGTTTAGGATCAAAGTTTGGATCATTTAGCTACCTAAACATGTTACACTACTTAATTTATCGATAATTCATGAAAAAAATCGGCCATAACCTGTTTATATCAAAAAGCCCCAAATTGCTCAAGAACACAAACCCTAGATTCGTAAAATTTTTGAAGTTTTTGGCTTAAAATCATGTTAAATAGCATCAATCTAGGTTATACATGCATAATATACTAACAATTTAACTCTAATTACACTAGAAATTAACAAATTAGGTAAATTATAGCTCAAGAACAATAAAAATCAAATTTAAAGAGGTTTAGGGGTGTAATTGTTACCCTTCTTGATAAACTTCTTATCAAATTCATGATTAGAGCGGATTATAGCAAGAAATTTGGTTGATTTTGGTGAAAAATTGATGAAAATTGAGAGGATTTTGGGTGTAGGTTCGTGTATGTGTGTGTGTTTGTGAAGCAGCAGAACAGTGAGCTGCTCTTTTCAATCTGTCCAGTTTTTCTCCTCCATGCGATCGCATGGAAACGAAGGCAAAACCCCATGCGATCGCATGGGGTCCGTTTTTTTTATTATAAAAAACATTCCTCATAAAACATATAATTAATTAAAAATTAAAATTTTGTTTCTTTTTAGGATGAGGGCGTTTCGGATCATTGTCCTAGTCCGTCCCTCGACAAAATTTTAAAAATTTGTCACGTTTCAGCGCGGTTTTTAAAAGTAAAGATTTTTGGGTTTTTTAATGTTTTTGGCTTACTTTAATTCAATAAGATTAAAAATAATGATAATAAAAGTTCTCGTCCCTCCCTTGGGTAAAGCAATTTCGGTTCAACGACCTAGTTTTCAACTCACGACGAATTTTTAAAAATCATATTTTTAACTTAATGAAATAAAGTAAATTTCTGTTTTTTTAAAATTCACACCAAACTTAAATTTAAAATGCACAAAATTAAAAATTCATATTATTAAAATTAAAAATTTACACCAAACTTATATTATATTTTTGTTTTTATACATACAAACTTATATTAAAAATATTAATTTTTCAAATAGGTACAAACTTAAATATATTGATTTTAAAAAGTTTACAATAATAATTTAATATTTATATATTAATTTTAAAAACAAGGTAAAAATTAAAAATTAAAAATCTTTTTGGTCTTTTATCCCACTTTAATCAATCAAATATTATCAAAAATATACGCCCCTCTTTTCGGTAAAGTAATTTCGGTTCCATAACCTAGTTTTACTCCTGACGAATTTCTGAAATATTTTGGGTTGATTGATTAAAGATATTTATACCTTAAGAATAAACGGTAAATTTCGCAGTGATGTAATAAATTTTTGTATGATATCATTAATTTTGGTTACGCATACCTAATTTTATTGAATACCAATTTAATACTTTATAGCGAACGATTTAGCGTTTATTATCAAAAGGTTAAAAGCAATAAAAATAAATAAAAACTGTACATACTTACCTGTGAGATAGAATTCTCAGAGACCTGCTTTATCCGACTCATAGGAGAGTCGTGTGATTTGGTTCTCCATAGCTACGTAAGCATAACCTCGAATCTTCAATATCTTTTCTTCTAAACATATGAACGGTCCTTCTCTGCATAGAGTAACAAATTCGGTATTTGAATATGTTTAATTATTTGAACATTTACCTTCGTGTGACCATTTTCCGCATTTATAACATCTTTCAAGGTGTCGTGCTCTTCTTTTTGTTGCGGATTTTGATTTTCCTTTACCAAAATGTATCTTATGATGATTTTTTCTGAGTTCTTTTCTTACTCCGTCCATTTTGCTTCTTATGAATGATACCAGTTCACTCGAAAGGGTGTCATTATTACGTTTAGTAATCATAGCGTGTAGCATTAGACCATGGTTCAGATCAAAGGAATTCTTCATCTCGTAAAACCTAAAAAAAATAAAAATTCAGAATGGGGGGAGAAGACTAGTTCTTTAGAGTTTGCTAGGGAAAGACCATTCGGATTCCATTCTCGAGAACTACACGAAAACAGAATATCTAACTCTAACAGAAATACATATTACCCTAAAAAGATTCGAACCTTCCCACACTTAGTTAACTGTGGTGTCGAAATTGTGATTAACTTCATCTTCAACTTCCATTAGATTATCTATGCAATGTTTAACTCTGTGACCATTAACTTTAAATTCAATCCCATTTGAATTTATTAATTCTACTGTTCCATATGGGAAAACTCTTTTGACTATGAATGGTCCAGACCATCTTGATTTCAATTTTCCAGGAAATAACTTGAATCTTGAATTAAAAAGAAGAACTCTGTCTCCTTCTTTAAATTCTTTTGAACTTCTGATTCTTTTATCATGCCATTTCTTCGTTCTTTCTTTATAGATTAACGAATTTTCATATGCTTCATGTCTCAATTCTTCTAATTCGTTTAGTTGACTTAACCGTAGACGTCCGGCTTCATGTAAATCAAGATTACATGTCTTCAAAGCCCAAAATGCTTTGTGTTCAATTTCTACTTGAAGATGACATGCTTTTCTGTAAACGAGTCTAAAAGGTGTGGTTCCAATTGGAGTTTTGTAGGCTGTTCTAAAAGCCCATAGTGCATCCTCCAATTTCATGGACCATTCCTTCGGATTTGATCCTACGGTTCTCTCTAGAATACGTTTTAAAGCTCGGTTGGTATTTTCAACTTATCCATTTGTTTGTGGATGATAAGTGGTTGAGATTTTATGAGTTACTCGATATCTTTTGAGAACTTTCTCAAGTTGATTATTACAAAAATGAGTACCCCGATCACTTATTAAAGCTTTTGGTGTTCCAAACCTTGCAAAAAGACGTTTTAAGAAGTTGACTACAACTCGTGCATCGTTAGTTGGGAGAGCTTGTGCTTCCGCCCATTTAGATACATAATCAATGGCAACGAGAATGTAGAGATTATTATGAGATTTTGGAAATGGACCCATAAAGTCAATACCCCAAATCTCAAATACTTCACATACTTGAATGACATTTTTGTGGCATTTCATCACGTTGACTTATTTTTTTGGCCCTTTGACATGCATCACAGGATTTGCAAAGAAGGTGTGCGTCTTTGAAAATTGCCAATAGAATCCAGCATCGTAAACTTTTCTTGCTGTGAGTTGAGGCCCATAATGCCCTCATGTTGGTCCTGTGTGACAATGGTTTAAGATTTGACTGGCTTCATCCCCGAATACACATCGGCGTATTATTCCATCGGGACAACTTTTAAACAAATGTGGATCTTCCCAGAAATAGTGTTTTATATCACTAAAGAATTTCTTTTGTTTTTGGTACGACAACCCTTTTTCAAGGAATCCACATACTAAGTAGTTTGCATAGTCTGCAAACCATGGAATTTCATTATAATCTATCTTCAATAGATATTCATCAGGAAAGTTATCTTGTATGGCCGATTCATTTAGAACTTCTAATTCAGGATTTTCAAGACGAGAAAGATGATCAGCTGCGAGATTTTCTGCTCCCTTTTTGTCTCGGATTTCAATATCGAACTCTTGTAAGAGTAAGATCCAACGGATTAATCGTGGATTAGCATCTTGTTTCGAAAATAGGTATCTAAGAGCAGAATGGTCGGTATAGACCACCGTTTTAGCTAGAACGAGATATGAACGAAATTTGTCAAAAGCAAAGACGATAACAAGGAGTTCTTTTTCAGTAGTTGTATAATTCATTTGTGCTCCTTGTAACGTCTTACTAGGATAATAAATAGGTTGAAATCTTTTTTCAATCCTTTGTCCTAAAACGGCTCCCATTGCAAAATCACTTGCATCGCACATTAATTCAAACGGTAGATTCCAATTTGGAGTTATCATGATCGGTGCATTAGTAAGTTTTTCTTTAAGAATATTAAAAGATTTGATGCATTCATCTGAAAAGATGAATGGAGCATCATTTTCTAGGAGTTTATTCATAGGAGTGGCAATTTTAGAAAAATCTTTTATGAAACGTCCGTAAAAACTGGCATGCCCTAGAAAACTCCTAACTCCTCTAACATTGGTGGGATGTAGAAGTTTAGCAATTACATCTACTTTAGCTCTATCCACTTCAATTCCTTCCTTTGAAATTTTATGACCAAGAATGATGCCTTCTTTAACCATGAAATGGCATTTCTCCCAATTAAGTACTAGATTTGATTGTTCGCATCTAATAAGCATTCGTTCAAGATTAACTAGACATGATTCAAATGTATCACCGAAGACTGAAAAGTCATCCATGAAAACTTCCATGCATTCTTCTATCATGTCGTGAAAAATTGCCATCATACACCTTTGAAAGGTTGCAGGGGCGTTGCAAAGTCCAAATGGCATGCGTTTGTAAGCAAAAGTACCATAAGGGCACGTGAATGTGGTTTTCTCTTGATCCTTGGGTGCTATTGGAATTTGAAAGTATCCGGAGAAACCGTCAAGAAAACAATAGTAACTATTTCCAGCTAATCTTTCCAACATTTGATTAATGAAAGGTAAGGGAAAGTGATCTTTTCTGGTGGTGTCATTTAATTTTCTATAATCAATACAAACACGCCATCCTGTTACAGTCCTAGTAGGAATAAGCTCATTTTTTTCATTTGTGATGACAGTCATGCCACCCTTCTTAGGCACGCATTGAACTGGGCTTACCCATGGACTATCAGAGATTGGATAAATTAAACCTGCATCTAGCAGTTTAATAATTTATTTCTTAAAAACATCTTGCATATTAGGATTTAGTCTTCGTTGGCGTTGCACATACGTTTTATGACCTTCTTCCATAAGGATTTTATGTGTGCAATACGAAGGACTTATTCCTTTAATATCATGAATCTTCTATGCAATAGCTGGTTTATGAGCTTTTAGCACATCAATGAGTTGAGATTTTTCATTTTTAGTAAGAGAAGACGATATTATTATAGGTAATTCAGATTCACCATGTAAATAAGCGTATTCCAAATGGTTTGGAAGTGGCTTTAACTCTAATGTCGGTGGTTCTTCTATCGATGATTTGTATCGATATCTATCTTCCTCTTTTAGCATTTGAATTTCTTCGGTTGTTGGTTCATATCCATTAGCCATAAGTGTAGCTAACATTTCAGTTTCATCAATTGGTTCAGTTCCTTCTCCTAAAGAACATTCTCCTGTTCCTTGTAATTCTGGAAATTCTTCTAACAATTCTGCATGTGAATCTATAGTTTGAATGTAATAACATGTATCATCTGCAGATTGCGGTTGTTGCATGGTTCTTTCAACAGAAAAGGTAACACTCTCGTCCTCTATACTTAGGGTCAGTTTCTTACCAAACACGTCTATTATTGCTTTAGCCGTGTTTAAGAATGGTCTTCCTAATATGTGAGGAACTCGAGAATCTTCTTCCATGTCCAGAATAACAAAATCTACTGGAAATACTAGAGTACCAACTTTAACTAGCATGTTCTCCATTATCCCTCTAGGATATTTTACTGATCGATCGGCTAGTTGTATACTTATTCGTGTTGGTTTCAATTCTCCAAGGTCTAGTTTAGCGTATAATGAATATGGCATTAAATTTATACTAGCACCTAAGTCTGCCAATGCTTCTATTGAACTAAGATTACCCAGAAAACATGGAATTGTGAAACTTCCTGGATCTGATAATTTTTCTGGTATCTTATTCAATAGTACTGCAGAACAATTAGAATTCATAGTAACAGCCGAGAGTTCTTCCATTTTCTTTCTATTTGTGATTAGATCTTTCAAAAATTTAGCATATCTAGGAATTCCTGAAATCACATCAATGAAATGAAGATTTACATTTATTTGTTTAAACATATCTAAAAATTTGAATTGCTCGGCTTCAAGTCTTTCTTTTCTCATCTTACTCGGGTAAGGAAGTGGTGGTTGGTATGGTTTAACATAAGGTTTAGCCTTAACTGTGTTATCTTCATTAACCTTTTCAACTACCGGTTCTGTTTCCTTCTCTTGTTCAGATTGTGGTTCTTGTGGAGTAGGAATAGCGTCATCAGAAATTAAAGGTATTTCAGGTTGTTTAAGTGTAATACCACTTCTTGTGGTAATGGCTTTAGCTGTTTCATTCCGGGGGTTAGCATTTGTATCGCTAGGTAGACTTCCCGGTTTTCTTTCACCTATTAACCTTGCTAGGTTGCTTACTTCTTGTTCCAAATTTTGAATAGAAGCTTGTTGATTTCTAAATTCTTGAGCATTTTGTTCATTAGTTTGTTTCTGAGATGTGAAAAACTGAGTTTGAGATTCAACTAGCTTCGACATCATTTCTTCTAAATTTGGCTTTTTATCATCGGTTTGTGGTGGTTTGTTTTGAAAAATAGGTCTTTGCTGATTGTAAGTATTATTGGATACTTGTTGATTGCTAGGACCTTGTTGGTTGTTGTATGGAATATTTCGGTTATAATTCTGATTTTGATTGTAGTTTGGTCTTGGCGGTTGATAATTATTCTGATAATTATTTCCAGGCCTTTGGTTCATGTATGAAACATTCTCTCTTTGTTCCATTGTTTGTTCAATACTAAGACAATCTTTTGTCAAATGTGGTCCTCCACACTGCTCACAACTAATTCGTATTGAGTGAATATCTTTAGTCATCTTTTCCATTCGTCTCTCGACAGCATCTATCTTTGCAGAAATGGAATCAAAGTCATGGCTAGAATCGGCTCTAGCCGCTTTAGATGATCTAACGATATCTTTTTCTTGATGCCACTCATGTGAGTGGGAAGCAGTGTTATCAATAATTTTGTAAGCGTCAGTTGCGGTTTTCTTCATAATGGAACCACCAGCTGCTATATCGATGTCTTTTCGTGTTGTGATGTCGCATCCTTGGTAGAATATTTGTACTATTTGATAAGTGTCTAAACCATGTTGCGGACATCCTCTCAATAACTTTCCAAATCTTGTCCACGCCTCATATAGAGTTTCATTTGACTTTTGTGTGAACGTAACAATTTTTCCTTGAAGTCTCACGACTTTAGATGCCGGAAAGAATTGTTTAAGAAATTTTTCAACTAAAACATCCCATGTATCAATCGCCCCTTCAGGTAACGATTCAAACCAATCTTTGGCTTCTCCCTTTAAAGTCCAGGGAAATAACATGAGATAGATCTGTTCATCCTCCACTTCTCTAATTTTAAATAGAGTACAGATCCTATTAAAGGTACGAAGATGTTCGTTTGGATCTTCCTTTGCCGCACCACTAAATTGGCATTGATTTGTCACCATGTGTAGGATTTGTCCTTTGATTTCATAATCTGGCGCATTAATGTCTGGTTGAGTAATTGCGTGACCTTGGCCAGTGCGTTTAGCTCTCATTCGGTCTTCCATACTTAGAGGTTCCAGATTCTCCATTATTGAATTTATTGAATCTGAATCACTATAGGATTCTGATTTAATGGGTTGTTCCTCGACAATCTCCGTTTGAATGATTGGTGGTTCCGGGGGAAAGATTAATGGTTCAGGATCTCTGAATTGTCCCTGAATATCCTCCGGATTCTCAATTGTGAGGTCGGGTTCAAAAAATGGATTATCGGAAATTTGAATTGGAGTACTTGGTCGACTAGATGACGATTCTAAAGAAAAATCAACGGCGACAATATTGGCTAGATGTCTTGATCGAGTTACAAGTGGTGAACGTATAAAAGGTGGTGAACGTTTTGCTCGGTGCATTCACTGAATATCCTATTAGTTATAAAAGATAAAAATTATATAAGTTATCAAATTAATAGACTTTTCAGATTTTGCCCACGTTTCGAATAGCCAATAGATGCAGCAGGTAGCTAGGACCCTTTAAATCGAAAGCCCACAACTCGCCACCAACAAATCCAACTATTACTACGAACCAGAAAATTTTGGATGTCTATCAATTTAACCACTTAAAATAATTTTTCGTTGAAGTTTTAAGAAATTTTAGAAAAGAAATAGAAAATTCTATATCCTAAAAAATAGAGCGTCGAGAAATAAGAAAGAAAAAGAGCGCGTCGGAAAACGTCGAAAAATAAATGGTCGAAAAATAATAAAAAGAACGTAGCTCGTCGAAACTTAAAAGGAACTAAAATTTATAAACAGCGTTGCAAATTCTAAAGCACCTAAATCTTAGTCTAAAGAAAAAGCACTTAAGGGATTTTACGGTAAAGCCTAAAAATCTAGAGATAAAAATAACTACGACAAAAACTATGTCTTAAAACTAATTACGAGCGAAAAATATAAAAACTATGAATTAAACGACTAAAAAGATACGCAAATATAAAAATAAGCTTAAAATTTATAAAAATACAATTTTTATAAAAATATTATTTTTATATTATTTATATATAAAAGTATTAATTTTATATATTAATAAAACTTATTAAAACTAAAAAAACAAACTAAATAATAAAACTAAACTAAATAATTAAATAATTATAACCTAATTAGGGTTTTAATATTAATAATTATTATTAATTAAAAACACTAATTGTACAGACTAAGGTACCAGACCAGTCAAATCACTCCATGCGATCGCATGGAGTGTATGTTATATATTCATGCGATCGCATGACCTTCGGATCCGGGCCAAATGTTGGGCTGCTACAGTACCGGGCCCGAATAGTTTTACTTTTACTTTTTTTATATAAAATATTTAAATAACTTAAATAAAACTTAAAAATTAAAATAGAAATAAAAATACTTTATAATTTTATATATTTTGAACAACTCTTAAAAATATATATTTTTTTCTTTTTACATTTTTGTATTTTTTTTTATATTTAAAACGTATTTTTACAAAAGCGTATTTTTACAAAAGTAAACTAAGACTTAATAAAAATCTTTTTTTTATAGCGTTTCGTTTCCGGCGTTTAAGCAGTCCCCGGCAGCGGCGCCAAAAATACTTGATGTTATAGCGAAGGGGTACAAAATAGTTATACTTTTACTACAAAATACTATTAAATACGATACAATTTTACACAAGTTATTTATTTATTTATAGAATGGATATACCTAAACCTTGCTACAACACTTATAGGCAGTGTACCTAATCGTACAGTAGTGTAGTTTTTAGTAAGTCCAGTTCGTTCCACAGGGAACTTAGCCAAGTTTAACGCTATATTTTTAAAACTATATTTGTAAATATATAAATATATATAAGTAGTATTATTATTATAAAAGGGGGTTTTACCGTTTAATGACCGGTTTGTCGATTTTAAAACTTTAGTCGCAGTTAAAACCTAATGTAAAATATTAAAAATAAGTATAACTTAATTTAAAGTGTAAAGTAAATAACGATAATGAAATTGCGATAAATAAAAGTGCGATAAAATAAAATTTCGATAATTAAAAAGTACGATAATTAAAAGTGCAATTAAATAAAATGACAGTAAATAAAATGCGATAATTAAAAGTGCAATTAAATATGAAATAAAGGAACTATGCTTATTTAAACTTCCGTAATCATGATGTTTGACGTGTTGATTTTAGTTTATTACCATGGGTTAATTGTCCTTTGACCTGGATTATTCAATATGTCCATCTGGTTTTTTTTCCATAACAGTCCATCAGTCATAAATATAAAGTGCGAGTGTCCTCGTCAAATTATCCTTATATCCGAAGTTAAATATTTCAACTAATTGGGGACTTAAACTATAATTACACCAATTTTCCGTGTATGTAATTCACCTCTGTTTTAATAAGTCCATTGACTATTAATCCATTCCCGTGTCCGGTTAAATGAACGATTATTAGTACTTATAAATATCCCGCCCATCGTGTCTGATCGAGTGTATATGGTTATCTATAGGTAAGTCCAATTGTAAATCTTTATATTAAATTAACAAAATATCATTTAATTAAACAAATATAAAGCCCATTAATAGCCCATAGTCTAATTTCCACAAGTGTCGTTCTTTTGTCCAAACCCCAATTATGGTACAAAGCCCAATTACCCAATTTTAATATTTAGCCCAACATCACGATTACTTCGGCATTAAATAAGCATAATAATAACTTTGCTACGAGACATTAATTTAAAAAGGTTGAACATAACTTACAATGATTAATAATAGCGTAGCTTTACACGGACAGAATTTCGACTTACACCCTTACAACATTCGCTAACATACCCTTATTATTATTAAAATTAAAATTAAAATTAAAATTAAAATTATAATATATATATATATATATATATATATATATATATATATATATATATATATATATATATATATAATACGTTGATAGATAGAGAAGAGAAAAGATATGTTAAGTTCCACCAAAAACTGCAAAATTTATAGATGTGGCCAGCATATTGGAGTCATGCGATCGCATGAAGTTTCTTCTACCTGGCCATGCGATCGCATGGCCAGCTGGAACAGTTCACATGTTGTTGTTTGCTTCTTGCCGACGGTTTTAAATAAATATATATAATATATAAATAATTTTAAGAATTATTTATATATTATATACATATTTGTGTATATAGTTGAATTATAATTTTCGCTCCGTTGCGTCGCGTGTTGAAAGTTGACTCTGGTCCCGGTTCCGAATTTTCGAACGTCCTTGCGTACAATTTAATATCTTGTATTTTGCGTTATGCGGCTCGTACTCTTGTAATTTTTAGATGTTTCTCATCAATAATTTGAACCACTTTGATTGTACTTTGTACTTTTTAGCTTTTTGGTCATTTGCGTCTTCAATGAAATGTCCCGTTCTTATTGATTAAAAACGTTCCATATTAATTGATTTCGTTGCGAGGTTTTGACCTCTATATGAGACGTTTTTCAAAGACTGCATTCATTTTTAAAACAAACCATAACCTTTATTTCATAGATAAAGGTTTTAAAAAGCTTTACGTAGATTATCAAATAATGATAATCTAAAATATCCTGTTTACACACGACCATTACATAATGGTTTACAATACAAATATGTTACAACAAAATACGTTTCTTGAATGCAGTTTTTACACAATATCATACAAGTATGGACTCCAAATCTCGTCCTTATTTAAGTATGCGACAGCGGAAGCTCTTAATAATCACCTGAGAATAAACATGCTTAAAACGTCAACAAAAATGTTGGTGAGTTATAGGTTTAACCTATATATATCAAATCATAATAATAGACCACAAGATTTCATATTTCAATACACATCCCATACATAGAGATAAAAATCATTCATATGGTGAACACCTGGTAACCGACATTAACAAGATGCATATATAAGAATATCCCCATCATTCCGGGACACCCTTCAGATATAATATAAATTTCGAAGTACTAAAGCATCCGGTACTTTGGATGGGGTTTGTTAGACCCAATAGATCTATCTTTAGGATTCGCGTCAATTAGGGTGTCTGTTCCCTAATTCTTAGATTACCAGACTTAATAAAAAGGGGCATATTCGATTTCGATAATTCAACCATAGAATGTAGTTTCACGTACTTGTGTCCATTTTGTAAATCATTTATAAAACCTGCATGTATTCTCATCCCAAAAATATTAGATTTTAAAAGTGGGACTATAACTCACTTTCACAGATTTTTACTTCGTCGGGAAGTAAGACTTACCCACTGGTTGATTCACGAACCTATAACAATATATACATATATATCAAAGTATGTTCAAAATATATTTACAACACTTTTAATATATTTTGATGTTTTAAGTTTATTAAGTCAGCTGTCCTCGTTAGTAACCTACAACTAGTTGTCCACAGTTAGATGTACAGAAATAAATCGATAAATATTCTCTTGAATCAATCTACGACCCAGTGTATACGTATCTCAGTATTGATCACAACTCAAACTATATATATTTTGGAATCAACCTCAACCCTGTATAGCTAACTCCAACATTCACATATAGAGTGTCTATGGTTGTTCCGAAATATATATAGATGTGTCGACATGATAGGTCGAAACATTGTATACGTGTCTATGGTATCTCAAGATTACATAATATACAATACAAGTTGATTAAGTTATGGTTGGGATAGATTTGTTACCAATTTTCACGTAGCTAAAATGAGAAAAATTATCCAATCTTGTTTTACCCATAACTTCTTCATTTTAAATCCGTTTTGAGTGAATCAAATTGCTATGGTTTCATATTGAACTCTATTTTATAAATCTAAACAGAAAAAGTATAGGTTTATAGTCGGAAAAATAAGTTACAAGTCGTTTTTGTAAAGGTAGTCATTTCAGTCGAAAGAACGACGTCTAGATGACCATTTTAGAAAACATACTTCCACTTTGAGTTTAACCATAATTTTTGGATATAGTTTCATGTTCATAATAAAAATCATTTTCTCAGAATAACAACTTTTAAATCAAAGTTTATCATAGTTTTTAATTAACTAACCCAAAACAGCCCGCGGTGTTACTACGACGGCGTAAATCCGGTTTTACGGTGTTTTTCGTGTTTCCAGGTTTTAAATCATTAAGTTAGCATATCATATAGATATAGAACATGTGTTTAGTTTATTTTAAAAGTCAAGTTAGAAGGATTAACTTTTGTTTGCGAACAAGTTTAGAATTAACTAAACTATGTTCTAGTGATTACAAGTTTAAACCTTCGAATAAGATAGCTTTATATGTATGAATCGAATGATGCTATGAACATAATTACTACCTTAAGTTCCTTGGATAAACCTACTGGAAAAGAGAAAAATGGATCTAGCTTCAATGGATCCTTGGATGGCTCGAAGTTCTTGAAGCAGAATCATGACACGAAAACAAGTTCAAGTAAGATCATCACTTAAAATAAGATTGTTATAGTTATAGAAATTGAACCAAAGTTTGAATATGATTATTACCTTGTATTAGAATGATAACCTACTGTAAGAAACAAAGATTTCTTGAGGTTGGATGATCACCTTACAAGATTGGAAGTGAGCTAGCAAACTTGAAAGTATTCTTGATTTTATGAAACTAGAACTTTTGGAATTTATGAAGAACACTTAGAACTTGAAGATAGAACTTGAGAGAGATCAATTAGATGAAGAAAATTGAAGAATGAAAGTGTTTGTAGGTTTTGGTGTATGGATTAGATATAAAGGATATGTTATTTTGTTTTCATGTAAATAAGTCATGATTGATTACTCATATTTTTGTAATTTTATGAGATATTTCATGCTAGTTGCCAAATGATGGTTCCCACATGTGTTAGGTGACTCATATGGGCTGCTAAGAGCTGATCATTGGAGTGTATATACCAATAGTACATACATCTAAAAGCTGTGTATTGTACGAGTACGAATACGGGTGCATACGAGTAGAATTGTTGATGAAACTGAACGAGGATGTAATTGTAAGCATTTTTGTTAAGTAGAAGTATTTTGATAAGTGTCTTGAAGTCTTTCAAAAGTTTATGAATACATATTAAAACACTACATGTATATACATTTTAACTGAGTCGTAAAGTCATCGTTAGTCGTTACATGTAAATGTTGTTTTGAAACCTTTAGGTTAACGATCTTGTTAAATGTTGTTAACCCAATGTTTATAATATCAAAAGAGATTTTAAATTATTATATTATCATGATATTATGATGTACGAATATCTCTTAATATGATATATATACATTAAATGTCGTTACAACGATAATCGTTACATATATGTCTCGTTTCAAAATCATTAAGTTAGCAGTCTTGTTTTTGAAGGTATTCCGTATGCCCGAGAAACATATTAAATTAATGTGGCTGATGTGTTATGATCCAAGTCGGGTCATACCCAATAACAAACTTACCGACATCTTATATGTATTTAATCTTAACGATTGGATCGTTGATTAAATACGCGACACTTGAACTTTAAGAAAAACGGTTTTCTGAGATATTACTTGATGTGTACATATATATATATATATATATAAATTATGGAATAACTTATATATATTATGTATTTAGTTATTTATAGGTTAAATAATTTATTAAGTTATGTTACATTTTATAAAATTGGTTTTATAAAATATACATAACAAATAATATACAAGTTAATAAAATATGTTTTATAAAATCAAGTTTTGTAAAAACTGATTTTATATATATTCAGTTTTTTAAATGTATATTATAACATGACTTTGGTAGTGGCATTGGAAGTTAAAGACACATGTTGAGATTCCTTCTTGAGTTGCCCATACTTTCCCAATTATCTATTAACATGTTCCTTGACCAAAAGCTACCAAGTACATGCAAACATATCAAGTTTTCCTTGCAATAAAACTGCCTACTGCAGCAGCCTTCAGGCCGTGGCCTTTAAGGGGCAAAAGCAAGTCATTTTTCTTTTTTTGCAAGTAAGATTTCAAGTGTAAATTAATCCTAACAAAGTACTAGGTGTTGGTATAAAGTTTGGGGTATAATCTCTTGAGGTTTCATGCTTTTGGAACTCCATTCATCATCATCTTTTATGGTTGCTGCTGTCCAAAATCAGTGAGCATATTAAAGAGGTCTTCAAGCTTGGTTGGAAGGTTATTAAGTGTCTAAAGTCTATTTAACTCATAAGGTGGTGTTGGTGCATCAAAGGCTTGGATTTCTTTACACTTGTTCATCATCTTCATCATCAATTAACCTCCTAACTTGGAGTAGGTATATCCCTTGAACTAGCTCTTTTACATTTGAGCATATTATTCTTGACTTGATCTATTTTGGGATTCATGTTTAAATGGTTAAACTTTGTAAAGATTGTTTTAATATGCTTCCGCTTTCTATGTTTATAAAAATGATTTTAGACATATACATATATGGATATGGAAACTTGGTAATCTTTTGAATCCCAACAATGGTATCAAGAGCCAAAGTCATAGAAATATGCTTCTTGTATTCGGCTTGTAAACCCATTTTCTTTACAATCTAGTAACATGCATGAAACTAGAAAGTAAAATTTTGGGTTTTGGGTAGGGGTCCTTTTTTGGCCGAATTTTTGGGGTTCCAAATGGGTTTTGGAGCTTCAAGTTTGGCCAAGATTTGTTGTTGTTTTGGTTCACAATCATGCCTTGACCTTGTGGTTGGATTTGTGTGTGATTTGGTTGTATTTTGATGATTGTAAATTCATTCATTTGGTTTGTAATAATCTTGTAATTTTGGTGATGTAATTTATTTTATTTGGTATGTAAAATAGATTAGGTTGTAATTACCTTTTCTAGAAAAATGTATTAGGTTATATATTTTGTAAAAAGAAAAGTGAAGATTCAAGAAGATTACAAGATGGAGCATAAGGATGCAAGAGTTAGTGGGAGATTTGTTAATCTCCTACTTTGTGGTCTTAACCCTTTAGGTAACACTTGTTTTGGCTAAACAAGTGTTTACCACTTTGGCATGATTGTGGACTTTTATTTTGCATGCTTGTATGGTTTTGTGTATGTGTTTGGTTGTTACAAGATCTCATGAAACAACTTGCAAAAATGACATTATAATTGGTTATAATTAAAACAACAAAAGACACTAATAAATGGTTATTAGGTACTAGATGCAAAATGTATATAAAATGGTTTATATTAAGTAAAATTTGGTTATTTTACTAATGACATGAAATGGGTTTTTCATTATATACCATACATCAAATGCATGTTGGTGTATGGCAAAATGTTGGCTTAAACTAGAATTTAAGAAAGACTTAAAATCCCTTTAAAACTAAAACAAGGAAAACAAGTTAAACGCCATCCTATTGTGGGACACTTGAACATAGTAGTGAACTCATAATGGGATAAAGGTCACCTAACCGTTATGAGCAAACTAATATGGTTAAGGTAAAATTCACATGCTTGTGGGATAAAGGTCACCTAACCACTTGCATGTTAATTTTACATGTTTACACAAGTAGGACGACTTGATTTGGGAATCATGAACTTAGGGTCACCGAAGCATGAGGAACAAATAGGCGTTGATGGGATAAATATGCCATGCAAAAGGATTGCATGATCCCATAATTTAGAAGTTGCAAAAGGATTGCAATTGTCATATAAATGACTACCTAGCTAAATCAAATAATGGGATAAAGGTCACCTAACCGAAATTTGATTTACCGTTGGATTCTAATATTTAATAAAACAATTATAATATAAAAGGGTATTGTTTATTAAATTTGAAATCAATACTTAAATGAACTTTGTTAATTTTGTAGATGGCCGCTAATAACAACAACAACATGCAAAACGCACCACTTAACCTAAAAAACCTATCGTTAAGGTCTCTCCTCGAGAAAGACAAACTCAACCATACGAACTTTATGGATTGGTTCCGTAATCTTAGGATTGTCCTCAAACTCGAGGATAAAGCGTATGTGTTGGAGGACCCCATTCCCGATCAACCCGACATGGATGATACGGAGGGCATGGCTTACTATGACAAATATTGTGCCGATTCGGTGCAAGTTGGTTGCCTAATGCTTGGGACTATGATACCCGAACTCCAAAAGGATTTCGAACATCATAGTGCATATGACATGATAACGCAATTGAAGGAGATGTTCCTTCAACAAGCACGTGTCGAGCGCTTCGAAACGGTTCGAGCGCTACATGCATGTCGTATGGATGACACCCAATCCGTCTCCTCCTATGTCCTCAAAATGAAAAGCCTCATTGATCGCGCAAACCGTCTTAACCTCAACATTTCCAATGAGCTAGCCACCGATCTTATCCTAAACTCCTTGTCAAAGAGGTTTGACCAATTTGTAATTAATTACAATATGAATGGGATGGATAAGACCATCCGTGAGCTTCATGGCATGTTAAGGACGGCCGAAACAAGCATGGGTAAAAGGGCTTCACCCGTGCTAATGATCAATGATGGTGGGTCAAAAGGTAACAACACCTCTAAGCCTAAGGTGGCTAAGAGAAAAGGACCCGCCTATCAAGGCAAGGGAAAGGTGAAGATGGTTACCCCAACCAAGAACAAGAACAAAAAGCAAAAGGTTGCGGAAAAGGCAAACCCCAAGGAAGACCCATGTTTCGGTTGCGGTGAGATGGGTCATTGGAAACGAAACTGTCCGGTCTACCTTAAGGAGTTGAAGGAAAAGAGGGATGCGGGGCAATCCTCAGGTAATATATATATGGTATATATAGAGCTTAGTATTACTTCTTCTAATACATGGGTATTAGACACTGGATGTGGAACTCACATTTGCAATTCTTTGCAGGGGTTCAAAAGAAGTAACAAGCAAACGGGAACATCAAGTCTCTTCATCGGGAATGGAGCTAAAGTACAAGTGAAAGCTCAAGGAGACTTTGTGTTAAAACTTCCAAGTGGCATGGAACTTATTTTAAATGATGTTTTGTATGCACCCGACTTGTGTCGAAACATTATTTCTGTTTCCCGTTTGAAACAATATGGTTTTAATGTTAATTTTATTAATGATGATATCCATGTTTGTTTAAATAATGTATCCTATTTCAAGGCTTCGCCTTCAAATGGAATTTATGAATTGGTTCATAATGACACATCATCTAGTAGCTCAATGTACCATACAAGCACCAAAAAACTCAAAAGGGATTTGAGTGATTCCTACTTATGGCATTGTCGCCTTGGTCACATAAACAAGAACCGAATGCATACACTTCAAAAGAATGGACTTTTAAAATCAAATGAGATGGACTCGTTTGATGTATGTGAATCTTGTTTACAAGGCAAAATGACTAAAGCACCTTTCAAAGGGACCTATGAAAGGGCTAAAGACTTATTGGGATTAATACATTCGGATGTGTGTGGACCCTCTAAGCCCATGACTAGGAATGGTGAAAGATACTTTGTTACATTCATTGATGACTTCAGTCATTTCGGATATGTCTACTTGTTAAGGCATAAGGATAAAACTTTTGAAGCATTCAAAGAATATCAAAACGAAGTACACAATCAACTCAACAAGACAATCAAGGTATTGCGTACCGAAAGAGGAGGTGAATACCTAAGCGATGCCTTCCAAGATCATCTTAGAAGTTGTGGGATTATCTCACAACTCACTCCTCCTGGAACACCCCAACTGAATGGAGTTTCCGAAAGGAGGAACCGAACCCTAATGGATATGGTTTGATCTATGATGGCTAGAAGCTCGTTACCTCTATCATTTTAGGGTTATTGTCTATGCTCCGCGGCTCGTATTTTAAATATGGCCCCAACCAAGAAAGTGGAACGAACACCTCATGAGATGTGGTTTGGAAAACCTCCATCTCTATCATACTTAAAGGTATGGGGATGTGAAGCTTACCCTAAGCGTTACGTCCCTAATAAGTTGAATGCTCAATCCACGAAGTGTATCTTCATAGGATATCCCAAGAATGATATGGGATATTATTTCTATGATCCATCCGAGCAGAATGTATTTGTTGCTCGGAAGGCGGAATTCCTTGAAACTAAGTTCCTAATGGAAGGAAATAGTGAAAGGAAGATAGATCTTGAGGAGGTTCAAGATCAAGTAGATGATACACAATTGGTTGACACTAGCACTCAACATGAAAATGTTGAGAATGATCAAATGGATGATCAAAATACACAAGACGTTCGCAGATCTGGTAGGATTAGTAATCCTCCTGAGAGATATGGGTTTCTCATGGATGGTTGCTATGTGGTTGATTTGGATGAACCAATAAACTACCAAGATGCTTTATCAAGGATTGATAAAGATAAATGGCAGGAAGCCATGAACACTGAGATGCAATCCATGTATGACAACCAAGTTTGGGAACTTGTTACACAACCTGCTAGCTCAAGGTTAGTTGATTGTAAATGGCTTTTCAAAATGAAAACCGACATACATGGAAACTTGGATACATATAAAGCTAGACTTGTAGCAAAAGGTTTCACTCAAACTCAAGGGGTTGACTATGATGAAACTTTTTCGCCTGTGGCAATGCTAAAGTCTATTAGGATATTACTTGCCATTGCTGCTCATTATGATTATGAAATATGGCAAATGGATGTCAAGACCGCTTTCCTAAATGGACATCTTGAGGAAGATGTCTATATGGTTCAGCCTGAGGGTTTTGTTGATCCGAAATATCCTAAAAAGGTATGCAAGTTAAAGAAGTCAATCTACGGATTGAAACAAGCATCTAGAATGTGGAATCATCGTTTTAATGAGGAGGCCAAGAAATTTGGCTTCATTAAAAATGGTGATGAAGCTTGTGTATACAAGAAAGCTAGTGGGAGCACTATCATGTTCCTTGTACTATATGTGGATGATATATTGTTATTTGGAAATGATATTCCGGCAATGCAAGGTGTTAAAACTTGGTTAAGCAAATGCTTCTCCATTAAGGATCTTGGAGAAGCACAATACGTTTTGGGGATTGGGATCTACAGGGATAGATCCAAGAAACTGATAGGTTTAAATCAAAGTGCATACATTGAAAAGATCTTGAAAAGGTTCAAGATGGAGAACTCTAAGAAAGGTTTGGTACCTATTCAAAAGGGAACACTTCTCAGTTCATCTCAGTGCCCCACCACGAAAGATGAACAGGATAGAATGAAGAAAGTCCCATATGCTTCTGCCATTGGGTCAATCATGTATGCAATGATATGCACTAGACCGGATGTGTCATGCGCTCTTAGCCTGACAAGTAGATACCAGAATAACCCAGGAAACGGTCATTGGATTGCTGTTAAAAGTATATTGAAATACCTTAGGAGGACTAAGGATATGTTTCTGATATATGGGTCTGGTGAGGAGGAACTCGCTGTAAACGGTTACGTGGATGCGAGTTTCCAAACTGATCGTGATGATTCTCGATCACAATCCGGTTATGTCTTCACATTAAATGGAGGTGCGGTCTCTTGGAAGAGTTCAAAACAGGATGTTGTTGCTCTATCCACTACAGAGTCGGAGTACATCGCCGCATCATTAGCAGCTCAGGAAGCTGCATGGATGAAGAAATTCATCGACGACTTAGGAGTAGTCCCTTCCATTCAGGACCCTCTTGAGATCTTTTGTGACAACGAGGGTGCGATTGCTCAAATCAAGGAACCTCGTGCTCATCAAAAGACCCGTCACATTGAGCGGAGATTCAACTACATAAGGGATGAAGTTGAAAAGGGAAAGATATGTATTCGCAAAGTTCACACAGATCTTAATATAGCGGATCCTCTCACGAAGCTCTTACATGGATCAAAACATGCAGGACATGTTTGTGCATTAGGGCTTCGATATTCTAGTGATTGGTCATGATCTGTTTTAAGTATTGTAACGGAACGAAATTGTTCAAACTCATTAATATAATTATGGTTTAATTTATTTTGAGTTAAGTTCCTATTTTGCATATTTTATCCATGAATAAGCAATTATTCTAAATTCCGTAGTTGATCACATTTGTGGGAACAAGTGTGAGGTTTAGACTATTATGAACTTGGATTGGTATACATTCACGGACTGAATGTGGGGCAAGGTTGCAACCAAGGTTCATAGATATTTGTGGGATACAAATATTGGAAGACCCGCCCTCAAGATTTACTAAATAGAGCCTTTGTGGTTGATCGCATGTAATCTTGAGTAAAGGCGAATATCATTGTATCCTCTGACCTGAGATACATATTGGGTTCGGATATTTACCAAGTATTGTGCCTTGATTCTTTCCTTCGCTATTCTGAAATATGGTAGTTCATAAGGAAGAACTCAGGTATAATGCAAGGTATATATTTAGGACGTGTGTAGTCAAGATGGAATTTGTCCCTCTTATTCGTTGAGAGTCAGATGTCTAAGGCCTAATAAAGTTAAATCTAGAAGAGAGTGATCACTCTGTGTCTCTTGGATTTAACATGACATCTAGGACAAAAGGATGTGATGAAAGATTCACCTATTCATATTCGAGATGGGAACTCGAAAGGGATGATGTTATTGAATGGCACAAAGTCATAACATATTAGGGGTGATGGACGGTCGTTAGGTGGTATCCATCACTTGCATTAATTTCTTATGTTTCTCGTGCAAGTGGGAGATTGAAGGTATTCCGTATGCCCGAGAAACATATTAAATTAATGTGGCTGATGTGTTATGATCCAAGTCGGGTCATACCCAATAACAAACTTACCGACACCTTATATGTATTTAATCTTAATGATTGGATCGTTAATTAAATACGCGACACTTGAACTTTAAGAAAAACGGTTTTCTGAGATATTACTTGATGTGTACATATATATATATATATATAAATTATGGAATAACTTATATATATTATGTATTTAATTATTTATAGGTTAAATAATTTATTAAGTTATGTTACATTTTATAAAATTGGTTTTATAAAATATACATAACAAATAATATACAAGTTTATAAAATATGTTTTATAAAATCAAGTTTTGTAAAAACTGATTTTATATATATTCAGTTTTTTAAATGTATATTATAACATGACTTTGGTAGTGGCATTGGAAGTTAAAGACACATGTTGAGATTCCTTCTTGAGTTGCCTATACTTTCCCAATTATCTATTAACATGTTCCTTGACCAAAAGCTACCAAGTACATGCAAACATATCAAGTTTTCCTTGCAATAAAACTGCCTACTACAGCAGCCTTCAGGCCGTGGCCTTTAAGGGGCAAAAGCAAGTCATTTTTCTTTTTTTGCAAGTAAGATTTCAAGTGTAAATTAATCCTAACAAAGTACTAGGTGTTGGTATAAAGTTTGGGGTATAATCTCTTGAGGTTTCATGCTTTTGGAACTCCATTCATCATCATCTTTTATGGTTGCTGCTGTCCAAAATTAGTGAGCATATTAAAGAGGTCTTCAAGCTTGGTTGGAAGGTGATTAAGTGTCTAAAGTCTATTTAACTCATAAGGTGGTGTTGGTGCATCAAAGGCTTGGAGTTCTTTACACTTGTTCATCATCTTCATCATCAATTAACCTCCTAACTTGGAGTAGGTATATCCCTTGAACTAGCTCTTTTACATTTGAGCATATTATTCTTGACTTGATCTATTTTGGGATTCATGTTTAAATGGTTAAACTTTGTAAAGATTGTTTTAATATGCTTCCGCTTTCTATGTTTATAAAAATGATTTTAGACATATACATATATGGATATGGAAACTTCGTAATCTTTTGAATCCCAACAGTTTTTACATATGTAGTTCATTGTTAATATAATTAATGATATGTTTACTTATCATAATATCATGTTAACTATATATATAACCATATATATGTCATCATATAGTTTTTACAAGTTTTAACGTTCGTGAATCACCGGTCAACTTGGGTGGTCAATTGTCTATATGAAACCTATTTCAATTAATCAAGTCTTAACAAGTTTGATTGCTTAACATGTTGGAAACATTTAATCATGTAAATATCAATCTCAATTAATATATATAAACATGGAAAAGTTCGGGTCACTACAGTACCTACCCGTTAAATAAATTTCGTCCCGAAATTTTAAGCTGTTGAAGGTGTTGACGAATCTTCTGGAAATAGATGCGGGTATTTCTTCTTCATCTGATCTTCACGCTCCCAGGTGAACTCAGGTCCTCTACGAGCATTCCATCGAACCTTAACAATTGGTATCTTGTTTTGCTTAAGTCTTTTAACCTCACAATCCATTATTTCGACGGGTTCTTCGATGAATTGAAGTTTTTCGTTGATTTGGATTTCATCTAACGGAATAGTGAGATCTTCTTTAGCAAAAGATTTCTTCAAATTCGAGACGTGGAAAGTGTTATGTACAGTCGCGAGTTGTTGAGGTAACTCAAGTCGGTAAGCTACTGGTCCGACACGATCAATAATCTTGAATGGTCCAATATACCTTGGATTTAATTTCCCTCGTTTACCAAATCGAACAACGCCTTTCCAAGGTGCAACTTTAAGCATGACCATCTCTCCAATTTCAAATTCTATATCTTTTCTTTTAATGTCAGCGTAGCTCTTTTGTCGACTTTGGACGGTTTTCAACCGTTGTTGAATTTGGATGATCTTCTCGGTAGTTTCTTGTATAATCTCCGGACCCGTAATCTGTCTATCCCCCACTTCACTCCAACAAATCGGAGACCTGCACTTTCTACCATAAAGTGCTTCAAACGGCGCCATCTCAATGCTTGAATGGTAGCTGTTGTTGTAGGAAAATTCTACTAACGGTAGATGTCGATCCCAACTGTTTCCGAAATCAATAAAACATGCTCGTAGCATGTCTTCAAGCGTTTGTATCGTCCTTTCGCTCTGCCCATCAGTTTGTGGATGATAGGCAGTACTCATGTCTAGACGAGTTCCTAATGCTTGCTGTAATGTCTGCCAGAATCTTGAAATAAATCTGCCATCCCTATTAGAGATAATAGAGATTGGTATTCCATGTCTGGAGATGACTTCCTTCAAATACAGTCGTGCTAACTTATCCATCTTGTCATCTTCTCTTATTGGCAGGAAGTGTGCTGATTTGGTAAGACGATCAACTATTACCCAAATAGTATCAAAACCACTTGCAGTCCTTGGCAATTTAGTGATGAAATCCATGGTAATGTTTTCCCATTTCCATTCCGGGATTTCGGGTTGTTGAAGTAGACCTGATGGTTTCTGATGCTCAGCTTTGACCTTAGAACACGTCAAACATTCTCCTACGTATTTAGCAACATCGGCTTTCATACCCGGCCACAAAAATGTTTCTTGAGATCCTTGTACATCTTCCCCGTTCCAGGATGTATTGAGTATCTGGTTTTATGAGCTTCTCTAAGTACCATTTCTCTCATATCTCCAAATTTTGGTACCCAAATCCTTTCAGCCCTATAGCGGGTTCCGTCTTCCCGAATATTAAGATGCTTCTCCGATCCTTTGGGTATTTCATCCTTTAAATTTCCCTTTTTTAAAACTCCTTGTTGCGCCTCCTTTATTTGAGTAGTAAGGTTATTATGAATCATTATATTCATAGATTTTACTCGAATGGGTTCTCTGTCCTTCCTGCTCAAGGCATCGGCTACCACATTTGCCTTCCCCGGGTGGTAACGAATCTCAAAGTCGTAATCATTCAATAATTCAATCCACCTACGCTGCCTCATATTCAGTTGTTTCTGATTAAATATGTGTTGAAGACTTTTGTGGTCGGTATATATAATACTTTTGACCCCATATAAGTAGTGCCTCCAAGTCTTTAATGCAAAAACAACCATTCCTAATTCCAAATCATGCGTCGTATAATTTTGTTCGTGAATCTTCAATTGTCTAGACGCATAAGCAATCACCTTCGTTCGTTGCATTAATACACAACCGAGACCTTGCTTTGATGCGTCACAATAAATCATAAAATCATCATTCCCTTCAGGCAATGACAATATAGGTGCCGTAGTTAGCTTTTTCTTCAATAACTAAAACGCTTTCTCTTGTTCATCATTCCATTCAAATTTCTTCCCTTTATGCGTTAATGCAGTCAAGGGTTTTGCTATTCTGGAAAAGTCTTGGATGAACCTTCTGTAGTAACCAGCTAGTCCTAAAAACTGGCGTATGTGTTTCGGAGTTTTCGGGGTTTCCCACTTTTCAACAGTTTCTATCTTTGCCGGATCCACCTTAATACCTTCTTTGTTCACTATGTGACCGAGGAATTGAACTTCTTCCAACCAAAATGCACACTTTGAAAACTTAGCGTACAATTCTTCCTTCCTCAATACTTCTAACACCTTTCTCAAATGTTCACCGTGTTCTTGGTCATTCTTTGAGTAAATAAGTATGTCATCAATGAAAACAATGACAAACTTGTCAAGGTATGGTCCACACACTCGGTTCATAAGGTCCATGAACACAGCTGGTGCATTAGTTAAACCAAACGGCATGACCATAAACTCGTAATGACCGTAACGTGTTCTGAAAGCAGTCTTTGGAATATCATCTTCTTTCACCCGCATTTGATGATACCCGGAACGTAAGTCAATCTTTGAATAAACAGACGAGCCTTGTAGTTGATCAAATAAGTCGTCGATTCTCGGTAGTGGGTAGCGGTTCTTGATGGTAAGTTTGTTCAACTCTCGGTAGTCGATACACAACCTGAATGTACCATCTTTCTTCTTGACAAACAAAACAGGAGCTCCCCACGGTGATGTGCTTGGTCGAATGAAACCACGCTCTAAAAGTTCTTGTAATTGGCTTTGCAGTTCTTTCATCTCGCTGGGTGCGAGTCTGTAAGGAGCACGCGCTATTGGTGCAGCTCCTGGTACAAGATCTATTTGAAATTCAACGGATCGATGTGGGGGTAATCCCGGTAATTCTTTTGGAAATACATCGGGAAATTCTTTTGCAATGGGAACATCATTGATGCTCTTTTCTTCAGTTTGTACTTTCTCGACGTGTGCTAGAACAGCATAGCAACCTTTTCTTATTAGTTTTTGTGCCTTCAAATTACTAATAAGATGTAGCTTCGTGTTGCCCTTTTCTTCGTACACCATTAAGGGTTTTCCTTTTTCTCGTATAATGTGAATTGCATTTTTGTAACAAACGATCTCTGCTTTCACTTCTTTCAACCAGTCCATACCGATTATCACATCAAAACTCCCTAACTCTACTGGTATCAAATCAATCTTAAATGTTTCGCTAACCAGTTTAATTTCTCGATTGCTACATATATTATCTGCTGAAATTAATTTACCATTTGCTAATTCGAGTAAAAATTTACTATCCAAAGGCGTCAATGGACAACTTAATTTAGCACAAAAATCTCTACTCATATAGCTTCTATCCGCACCCGAATCAAATAAAACGTAAGCAGATTTATTGTCAATAAGAAACGTACCCGTAACAAGCTCCGGGTCTTCCTGTGCCTCTGCCGCATTAATATTGAAAACTATTCCGCGGCCTTGTCCATTCGTGTTCTCCTGGTTCGGGCAATTTCTAATAATGTGGCCCGGTTTTCCACATTTATAACAAACTACATTGGCATAACTTGCTCCGACACTACTTGCTCCGCCATTACTCGTTCCGACACCATTTGTTCCTTTCGTTCTATTAACCTCTGGTCCGTAGACCTCACACTTCGCCACGCTATGACCATTTCTTTTACACTTGTTGCAAAATTTGGTGCAGAACCCCGAGTGATACTTTTCACACCTTTGGCATAGCTGCTTCTGATTGTTGTTGTTGTTGCGGTTATTATTGTTGTTGGGATGATTGTTGTTATTGTTGTTATTGTTGTTGTTGTTGTTGTTGTTGTTGTTGTTGTTGTTGTTGTTGTTAGGCCGTTTGTTGTAGTTGCGATTGATGTTGCGATTGTTGGGATAATTGTTGCGATTATTGTTGTAATTGCTGTTGTTGTTGTATTGGTGATTCTTATCACCGTTTTCCTCCCACTTTCTTTTGACTTGCTTCACATTGGCCTCTTCAACAGTCTGTTCTTTAATTCTTTCTTCATTCTGGTTCACTAGTTTGTGAGCCATTCTACATGCCTGTTGTATGGAGGCAGGCTCGTGTGAACTTATATCTTCTTGGATTCTTTCCGGTAATCCTTTCACAAATGCGTCGATCTTCTCTTCCTCATCTTCGAATGCTCCCGGACACAATAGGCACAATTCTGTGAATCGTCTTTCGTACGTGGTAATATCAAATCCTTGGGTTCGTAACCCTCTAAGTTCTGTCTTGAGCTTATTGACCTCGGTTCTGGGACGGTACTTCTCGTTCATCAAGTGCTTGAATGCTGACCACGGTAGTGCGTACGCATCGTCTTGTCCCACTTGCTCTAGATAGGTATTCCACCATGTTAACGCAGAACCTGTGAAGGTATGCGTAGCGTCACTTTGTCCTCTTCAGTACACTTACTTATGGCAAACACCGATTCGACCTTCTCGGTCCACCGTTTCAATCCGATCGGTCCTTCGGTTCCATCAAATTCCAAAGGTTTGCAGGCAGTGAATTCTTTGTAGGTGCATCCTACACGATTTCCTGTACTGCTAGATCCAAGGTTATTGTTGGTATGTAGCGCAGCCTGTACTGCGGCTATGTTTGAAGCTAGAAAAGTACGGAATTCCTCTTCATTCATATTCACGGTGTGTCGAGTAGTCGGTGCCATTTCCTTCAAAATAGTCAAATGGAACAAGTTAATCATACAGAATATTAAGAGTAGTTAATAGTATTTCGTAGCATAATATGAACTCATTTATAAAAGCTTTTTCTTCATATTAGCGTTTTATAAGTTTAAATTCGGGTAGTACCAACCCGTTAAGTTCATACTTAGTAGCTAATATACAATTCAACTACTACAATTCTATATGAAAAACTGATTATAATAATATTTCGCGTTCAAACTTTTACACAATATTTTACAAACTTACAATACCGCTTATTTCACATATAGCATGAAATATAGCACACAATAAATTTGATACAAGACGGTTGTGAAGATAATTCTAGCTAGTACACAAGTCGTTCAGCAAAGGCAATAAAGACACATAATTCATACATCCAGAAACAAGTTATGCATTCTGGTTTTACTAGGATTACTTTCCATCCTTGGTCTTGTGGAACATAACCGTTATGGCCGTTGATAAGACAGCGTGTTGTAACGTCATCAAAGGGATGAGGGTTACGTAATGTCCAACAGTCCCGTAACAATCTAAAAACCTCATTTCTTACCCCAATTACCGACTCCGTCACTTGTGGAAACGTTTTGTTTAATAGTTGTAGCTCGATGTTCTTGTTCTCACTTTGGTGAGAAGCGAACATTACTAATCCGTAAGCATAACATGCTTCTTTATGTTGCATGTTAATCACGAAGTCCAATATTCGGATATATTGAGTCAAAATAATTTCTTAACCCATTACGTAAAATAGCATTTGGGTTCCCCGCAATATATGCGTCAAAGTAAACACATCGTAACTTATGGATTTCCCAATGTGATATCCCCCATCTTTCGAACGAAAGCCTTTTATAAACCAAGGCATTCTTGGAACGTTCATCGAATGTCTTACAAACTGATCTCGCCTTAAATAGTTGTGCCGAAGAATTCTGACCGACTCTAGACAAGATTTCATCAATCATGTCTCCGGGTAGGTCTCTTAAAATATTGGGTTGTCTATCCATTTTGTGTTTTTATACTGTAAAATAGACAAGAGTTAGATTCATAAAAAAATACTTATTAATACAAGCAATTTTTACATATATCATAAAGCATAAGCACATTATATTACATATATTACACCACACGAATACAACTATCTTATTTCGACTCGCTTGTTTCTTCTTCTTCTTCGATTTTGGTTCGTTTTGCCAAGTTTCTAGAGATATATGATGTTCCCCTAATACGAGCCGTCGTTTTCCACATTGGTTTAGAAAAACCTGGTGGTTTAGAGGTTCCCGGGTCATTGTTATAACTTAAGGACTTCGGGGGTTGACGATACATATAAAGTTCATCGGGGTTGGAATTAGATTTCTCTATTTTTATGCCCTTTCCCTTATTATTTTCTTTTGCCTTTTTAAATTCAGTTGGTGTAATTTCTATAACATCATCGGAATTCTCGTCGGTATCCGATTCATCGGAGAATTGGTAATCCTCCCAATATTTTGCTTCCTTGGCGGAAACACCATTGACCATAATTAACCTTGGTCGGTTGGTTGAGGATTTTCTTTTACTTAACCGTTTTATTATTTCCCCCACCGGTTCTATTTCTTCATCCGGTTCCGATTCTTCTTCCGGTTCCGATTCTTCTTCCGGTTCCGACTCTTCTTCCGGTTCCTCTTCGGGAACTTGTGAATCAGTCCACGAATCATTCCAATTTACATTTGACTCTTCATTATTATTAGGTGAGTCAATGGGACTTTTTCTAGAGGTAAACATCTATCACATAATATCAAACGCGTTAAGAGATTAATATATCACATAATATTCACATGTTAAAAATATATAGTTTCCAACAAAATTTGTTAAGCAATCATTTTTCAAGTAAACACGGTCGAAGTCCAGACTCACTAATGCATCCTAACAAACTCGATAAGACACACTAATGCAAAATTCTGGTTCTCTAAGACCAACCCTCGGATACCAACTGAAATGTCCCGTTCTTATTGATTAAAAACGTTCCATATTAATTGATTTCGTTGCGAGGTTTTGACCTCTATATGAGACGTTTTTCAAAGACTGCATTCATTTTTAAAACAAACCATAACCTTTATTTCATAGATAAAGGTTTTAAAAAGCTTTACGTAGATTATCAAATAATGATAATCTAAAATATGCTGTTTACACACGACCATTACATAATGGTTTACAATACAAATATGTTACAACAAAATAAGTTTCTTGAATGCAGTTTTTACACAATATCATACAAGCATGGACTCCAAATCTCGTCCTTATTTAAGTATGCGACAGCGGAAGCTCTTAATAATCACCTGAGAATAAACATGCTTAAAACGTCAACAAAAATGTTGGTGAGTTATAGGTTTAACCTATATATATCAAATCATAATAATAGACCACAAGATTTCATATTTCAATACACATCCCATACATAGAGATAAAAATCATTCATATGGTGAACAGCTGGTAACCGACATTAACAAGATGCATATATAAGAATATCCCCATCATTCCGGGACACCCTTCGGATATGATATAAATTTCGAAGTACTAAAGCATCCGGTACTTTGGATGGGGTTTGTTAGACCCAATAGATCTATCTTTAGGATTCGCGTCAATTAGGGTGTCTGTTCCCTAATTCTTAGATTACCAGACTTAATAAAAAGGGGCATATTCGATTTCGATAATTCAACCATAGAATGTAGTTTCACGTACTTGTGTCCATTTTGTAAATCATTTATAAAACCTGCATGTATTCTCATCCCAAAAATATTAGATTTTAAAAGTGGGACTATAACTCACTTTCACAGATTTTTACTTCGTCGGGAAGTAAGACTTGGCCACTGGTTGATTCACGAACCTATAACAATATATACATATATATCAAAGTATGTTCAAAATATATTTACAACACTTTTAATATATTTTGATGTTTTAAGTTTATTAAGTCAGCTGTCCTCGTTAGTAACCTACAACTAGTTGTCCACAGTTAGATGTACAGAAATAAATCGATAAATATTATCTTGAATCAATCCATGACCCAGTGTATACGTATCTCAGTATTGATCACAACTCAAACTATATATATTTTGGAATCAACCTCAACCCTGTATAGCTAACTCCAACATTCACATATAGAGTGTCTATGGTTGTTCCGAAATATATATAGATGTGTCGACATGATAGGTCGAAACATTGTATACGTGTCTATGGTATCTCAAGATTACATAATATACAATACAAGTTGATTAAGTTATGGTTGGAATAGATTTGTTACCAATTTTCACGTAGCTAAAATGAGAAAAATTATCCAATCTTGTTTTACCCATAACTTCTTCATTTTAAATCCGTTTTGAGTGAATCAAATTGCTATGGTTTCATATTGAACTCTATTTTATAAATCTAAACAGAAAAAGTATAGGTTTATAGTCGGAAAAATAAGTTACAAGTCATTTTTGTAAAGGTAGTCATTTCAGTCGAAAGAACGACGTCTAGATGACCATTTTAGAAAACATACTTCCACTTTGAGTTTAACCATAATTTTTGGATATAGTTTCATGTTAATAATAAAAATCATTTTCTCAGAATAACAACTTTTAAATCAAAGTTTATCATAGTTTTTAATTAACTAACCCAAAACAGCCCGCGGTGTTGCTACGACGGCGTAAATCCGGTTTTACGGTGTTTTTCGTGTTTCCAGGTTTTAAATCATTAAGTTAGCATATCTTATAGATATAGAACATGTTTTTAGTTTATTTTAAAAGTCAAGTTAGAAGGATTAACTTTTGTTTGCGAACAAGTTTAGAATTAACTAAACTATGTTCTAGTGATTACAAGTTTAAACCTTCGAATAAGATAGCTTTATATGTATGAATCGAATGATGTTATGAACATAATTACTACCTTAAGTTCCTTGGATAAACCTACTGGAAAAGAGAAAAATGGATCTAGCTTCAATGGATCCTTGGATGGCTCGAAGTTCTTGAAGCAGAATCATGACACGAAAACAAGTTCAAGTAAGATCATCACTTAAAATAAGATTGTTATAGTTATAGAAATTGAACCAAAGTTTGAATATGATTATTACCTTGTATTAGAATGATAACTTACTGTAAGAAACAAAGATTTCTTGAGGTTGGATGATCACCTTACAAGATTGGAAGTGAGCTAGCAAACTTGAAAGTATTCTTGATTTTATGAAACTAGAACTTTTGGAATTTATGAAGAACACTTAGAACTTGAAGATAGAACTTGAGAGAGATCAATTAGATGAAGAAAATTGAAGAATGAAAGTGTTTGTAGGTTTTGGTGTATGGATTAGATATAAAGGATATGTTATTTTGTTTTCATGTAAATAAGTCATGAATGATTACTCATATTTTTGTAATTTTATGAGATATTTCATGCTAGTTGCCAAATGATGGTTCCCACATGTGTTAGGTGACTCATATGGGCTGCTAAGAGCTGATCATTGGAGTGTATATACCAATAGTACATACATCTAAAAGCTGTGTATTGTACGAGTACGAATACGGGTGCATACGAGTAGAATTGTTGATGAAACTGAACGAGGATGTAATTGTAAGCATTTTTGTTAAGTAGAAGTATTTTGATAAGTGTCTTGAAGTCTTTCAAAAGTGTATGAATACATATTAAAACACTACATGTATATACATTTTAACTGAGTCGTTAAGTCATCGTTAGTCGTTACATGTAAATGTTGTTTTGAAACCTTTAGGTTAACGATCTTGTTAAATGTTGTTAACCCAATGTTTATAATATCAAAAGAGATTTTAAATTATTATATTATCATGATATTATGATGTACGAATATCTCTTAATATGATATATATACATTAAATGTCGTTACAACGATAATCGTTACATATATGTCTCGTTTCAAAATCATTAAGTTAGTAGTCTTGTTTTTACATATGTAGTTCATTGTTAATATAATTAATGATATGTTTACTTATCATAATATCATGTTAACTATATATATAACCATATATATGTCATCATATAGTTTTTACAAGTTTTAACGTTCGTGAATCACCGGTCAACTTGGGTGGTCAATTGTCTATATGAAACCTATTTCAATTAATCAAGTCTTAACAAGTTTGATTGCTTAACATGTTGGAAACATTTAATCATGTAAATATCAATCTCAATTAATATATATAAACATGGAAAAGTTCGGGTCACTACATTCAAATCGTCGAATCTGTCTTTTGTCTTCATCTTTTATTATTTAAACGAATATCACTTGTAAATAGAACAATTGCAACTAAAAGCTTGTCTTTCTTGAGGGATAATGCTATGAAATATATGTTCGTTTTTAGCATTATCACTCACCAACGTTTTTGTTGACGTTTTAAGCATGTTTATTCTCAGGTGATTATTAAGAGCTTCCGCTGTTGCATACTAAAATAAGGACAAGATTTGGAGTCCATGCTTGTATGATATTATGTAAAAACTGCATTCAAGAAACATATTTTTGATGTAATATATTCTTATTGTAAACCATTATGTAATGGTTGTGTGTAAACGGTATATTTTAGATTATCATTATTTGATAATCTACGTAATGATTTTTAAACCTTTATAGATAAAATAAAAGTTATGGTTGTTTTAAAAATAAATGCAGTCTTTGAAAAATGTCTCATATAGAGGTCAAAACCTCGCGACGAAATCAATTAATATGGAACGTTTATAATCAATATGAACGGGACATTTCAGTTGGTATCCGAGCGTTGGTCTTAGAGAACCAAAAATTTGCATTAGTGTGTCTTATCGAGTTTGTTAGGATACATTAGTGAGTCTGGACTTCGACCGTGTTTTCTTTAAAAACGATTGCTTAACACTTTTGTTGGAAACTATATATTATTAACATGTAAATATTATGTGATATATTAACCTCTTAATGTGTTTGATATTGTGTGATAGATGTCTACCACTAGTACAAATTCCATCGACTTACATAATAATAATGAAGAGTCGAATATACTTTGGGAAGATTCACAAATTCCCGAAGAGGAACCGGAAGAAGAGGAACCGGAAGAAGAGGAACCGGAAGAGGAGGAACCGGAAGAAGAAGAGGTTCCGGAGGAAGAAATATTGATACATATAGTAAATTGATTAAATAAAAGAAAATCCTCAACCAACGGACCAAAGTTAATAATGGTCAATGGTGTTTCCGCCGAGGAAGCAAAATATTGGGAAGATTACCAATTTTCCGATGAATCGGATCCCGATGAGGATTCCGATGATGTTATAGAAATTACCTCGACCCAATTTAATAAAGCGAAAGAAAATAATAAGGGAAAATGTATAAAAATAGAGAAACCCGATTCCAACCCCGATGAACTTTATATGTATCGGCAACATCCGTATTTCCTAAAATGTAACAATGACCCGGGAACCTCTAAACCACCAGGTTTTTCTAAACCATTATGGAAAATGACGGCTCGTATTAGAGGAACACCATATATTCCTTTAAAATTAGGAAAACGAACCAAGTTCGAAGAAGAAGAAACCAGGATGCGTATGCTATAACTTTCTTCCGTTGCATAAGGACGCAACCAAAACCTTGTCGCGAAGCGTCACAATATATCTCGAAATCATTGTTCCCTTCAGTTAATGATAAAATAGGTGCTGTAGTCAACTTCTTCTTCAGTAATTGAAATGCACTCTCTTGCTCAGAAGTCCATTCGTACTTCTTCCCTTTTTGCGTTAACGCTGTTAATGGTTTAGCTATTCGAGAAAAATCTTGAATAAACCTTCTATAATAACCAGCTAAACCCAAAAATTGGCGTATCTGCGTTGGTGTCTTAGGAGTCTCCCATTTTTCAATGGCCTCAATTTTAGCTGGATCAACCTGAATTCCTTTGCTACTAACAACGTGGCCAAGAAATTGCACTTCTTTCAACCAAAATGCACACTTAGAAAATTTGGCGTATAACTGTTCTTTTCTTAACAATTCTAATACCAACCTTAAATGCTGCTCATGCTCTTACTCACTCTTGGAATAGATAAGAATATCGTCAATGAAAACGATAACAAACTTATCTAAATACGGACTACAAACTCGATTCATGAGGTCCATGAATACAGCTGGCGCATTAGTCAACCCAAACGGCATGACCAAAAATTCATAATGACCGTAGCGTGTCTGAAAAGCAGTTTTCGGAATATCTTCTTTAACACGTAATTGATGATAGCCCGATCTTAAGTCGATTTTCGAGTACACACATGATCCTTGCAATTGATCAAATAAGTCATCAATTCTCGGTAGTGGATACCGATTCTTGATAGTTAACTTATTTAATTTACGATAATCTATGCACATTCGGAAAGATCCATCTTTCTTCTTGACGAATAAAATCGGAGCTCCCCACGGTGAAGTGCTCGGTCGAATGAAACCACGGTCCAGTAATTCTTGTAACTGGCTTTGTAACTCTTTCATCTCAGATGGTGCAAGTCTATATGGAGCATGAGCCACTGGTGCAGCTCCTGGTACTAGATCTATTTGAAATTCTACAGCTCTAAATGGAGGTAATCCCGGCAACTCTTCCGGAAATACTTCAGGAAAATCTCTTGCCACAGGCACGTCGTTGATGCTCTTCACTTTTTCCTTCGTTTTGACTTTATTAACATGTGCTAGGATAGCATAGCACCCTTTCTTCAAGCACCTTTGAGCTTTCAAACAACTAATGAGTTTTAGCTTTGAGTTACCCTTCTCTCCATAAATCATTAATGGCGTTCTATCCTTACGAGGAATGCGAATTGCCTTCTTGGCGCACACAACTTCAGCTCTTATTTTAGACATCCAGTCCATGCCGACTATTACATCAAAACTTCCTAATTCTACGGGTATCAAATCAATCTTAAATGTTTCTCCGGCTAAATTTATTTTACAATCACGGCAAATTTTATCGGCTTTAATTAGTTTACCATTAGCTAACTCAATCATGTACTTAGCATCTAGAGGTAATAATGAACAATTTAATTTAGCGTGAAAGTCTCTACACACGTAACTTCTATCGGCACCAGTATCAAATATAATAGATGCGGATAAGTTATTAATGGTAAACGTACCCGTAACAAGCTCCGGGTCTTCATACGCCTCTCTAGCATTAATAACAAATGCTCTTCCACGTGCAGATCTGTTATTCTTCTCTGGATTCGGGCACTGACTCTTATAATGACCCTGTTTCCCACACCCATAACAAGTAATAGTGGCCAAGGCAGTTCTATTTGCATTGGTGGCAGGAGTCTTGGTACCGTTTGTATTTGTAGCGGGAACCCTACAATCTTCAGCAAGATGACCTTTTCAATTACAATTGTTGCACACCACATTACAATAACCAGAGTGATGTTTGTGGCATCTGTTACATAAAGGATTTCGTCCCTTGTAACCTGAGTTCGAACCGCTACCCGCACCTTGCGTGGTTTCTTGTTTCTTGTTGGATTGTTGATTATTACCTTCCCACTTTCTTTTGTTTCCCGATGTCTTGACATCGGTGTTCTTATCCAGAATAATCTGGTCCATCAACTCGTTCACCATGGTGATAGCTTCATGAATAGTCTTTGGTTTGGATGCTGTAACATTTGCCTTGACCTTTTTAGGCAACCCGTCTTTGTACAGTTCAATCTTCCGTTCTTCGGTTGGTGCCAATTCGGGACATAGCAAAGCTAATTCCATGAATCGCTGATTGTAGTTGGTGAGTTCAGTACCAACAACTTTCAGGCTTCGTAATTCAGCTTCCAACTTCCTAACCTCGTTCCTTGGACAATATTCGTTGATTAGCATTGTTTTGAATTCTTCCCAAGGAGTATCATAAGCTACATCTCCTCCTACGGCCTTCACATAGTTTTTCCACCACGTGAGTGCACTATCTTGTAGGGTGCACGATGCATACTTGGTCATGTCCTTCTCAATACAACCACTGATTTTAAACACAGACTCAATCTTTTCGATCCACCGGGTTAAACCAACCGGTCCTTCTGTTCCACTGAATGATGAGGGCTTGCAACCTTGAAAAGTTTTGTAAGTGCACCCCACACGAGGATTTGGGTTAACTGCAGCACCTCTTGCAGCCTCGAACCATAACATTCTGTCGTTCACTCGCTGATTGATGAGTTCCTGGATTTATTGTTCCGTCATTCGGTTCAATCGCGCCATAATCTTCAACAAGAATGAAAAAAAATAATTATTCACATGGAATATTATAGATGTAGTATGTATTTACAGTACATCGTAGCTTATTAATAATATGAACCAGTTACTATTATAAAAGCCTTTTCTTCTTATTAGCGTTTTATAATTATATCTAGGGTAGTACCTACCCGTTAAAGTTCATACTTAATAGCTTAGTACGAAAATTAATTACTACCACCCAAATAATACTTAACCATGGAAAATTATTGCATTTCACACTTCACTATTTTACATATGCTTATCTTACATCAAACATTAAGCAAACCATACTAGTAATATTATACAAAATATTATATGATCCCATGGTTTAAAACAACAGCGCATCATTTAACCCAAAGCGTTTGTGTTCAAAGAAATCGCTTAAAGGTTATCCTGGTTGTCTCCTTGCGTTTTGGTTGAGGAACCGAAGAACTGGATGTCGAGATAGAACTAATAGGAATAGTGGGAATAGGTGTGGAAGTATCTGGTGGAGTTGGTGCGACAACATTCTCTCTAGACTCGGGATTTGGATTTTCCATTTCAGTAGCCTTTCGTTTCTTTCCTCGTTCGAACTTGTCTTTCGTAACTTCCTGTATTTCTTCCTCCTCAGGATCACTTTCTGGTTCCTCTTCAATTGATTCATCCGGAACTTGTGAGTCTTCCCCAAAGGTGTCGTTTTCATCATCGAATAGGTTAATGACTGGAACACCATCTGAAGATTCTGGTTCGGAGTCGCTGAATGTGATAATAAGTTCTAAGCCATACATCTATCACATAACAACTAGCAGGTTAATACCACATAATATTTACATATTAATTTTTAACCAACAATGATAAGCAATAGTTTTCGAAATCAAACACGGTCAAAGTCCAGACTCACTAATGCATCCTAACAAACTCGATAAGACACACTAATGCAAATTTTCTGGTTCTCCAAGACCAACGCTCTGATACCACATGTCATAACCCGACCTTAACCATAAGGACGAATACAATAACATATGATTTCATCGCGAGGTATTGACCTCTATATGCGACATTTTTCAAAAACTGCATTCGTTTTTACAATACAAACCATAGCTTTTATTACAAATACAAGGTTTAAACAACTTAATAATGATTATCGTTTAGCGATAATCTCAGACTTACAAACTTTACATGTGATAATAACAATACGACCTTTAACATATTTTACATTACAAATCCTCCGATATGCAGTTTTATTTTTAACACAAATATGCATACTCAAGATCTTGCTTAAATTTAACATGTTGCAGCGGAAGCTTTTAGTTATCACCTGAGAATAAACATGCTTAAAACGTCAACATAAAGTTGGTGAGATATAGGTTTAATGCCGGCAGCGTTATAAATATAGACCACAAGATTTCATATATGAACGTTTTAATAAAAATATTCTAAGTTGTTGAGCACTTGATAACCATACTTAACATTTAATCAACGTCGCATATTCCCTTTATTATGAAATCTTACTACACCGTACCAAGTGTAGTCACCGAAACGAAGTACTGTGCAACCGTTGAATACTGGTCGTCCAGTCCGGTTGGGGTTGTCAGGCCCGATAGATCTATCAACAGGATTCGCGTTTACAATACCACATGTATATAATAGTTACCAAGTTACAGGGAAGTATGCCAGTGGTACAACTCAACGTAGAATATATATTTTTAATCACTTATGTCCATAACGTAAATCATAAAATGCATGTATTCTCATCCCGAAATATTTAGAGTTTAAAAGTGGGACTATATACTCACTTTTGCCTTGAAGGTATTTATCACGACTTGGTCTCCGATTGATATCACAAACCTAACCATATATATAATATATCAACATATTTTCTTTTCAAGTAATCGTTACATATATATATATATATACTTTTAATACTTTTAATATTTTCTTAGTCCGTAGTTAGCAGTCCGATGTTAGTGGTCCACAATTAGTTGCTTAAAAAAAATAAATAAAGACCCCATCGTATTCGTATTGATCAGAATTAATCTTGACCCATGGTACCATGTTGTCAAATGACGTGTTGCGTACATAAAGTACCGTGTTGTCAAATGACGTGTTGCGTACAATCATGAGGTCTTATGATTAATCTTCTCGTGTTGTTTACGGGTGGTCCTGAAATATATAAAATCAAATCATAAGTAAATATATATTAAATATTATGTTAATTAGACAAGATATGATTAATCCGATTTTGTCATAATATGATATATTACAGGTCTTGAAGTGTTTTTTTAAAATCAAATTAGAAGGATCTATTTAGTTTGCGAACAAGTTTGAAATCACTCAAACTATGTTCTTGTTGTTAAAATTTTACAACACAAAATAAGATAGCTATATAAATATGAATCGAATAAGGTTATGAATAAGGTTACTACCTCAAGTTACTTGGACAAAGCTACTGGAAAAGGTAAGAAAAATCTTGGAATCAAAAGAGTGGTGGAGTGGGATTGAAAGATTGGAAGTAATCTCCTTGAAATCGGATGACTATATTGATACGTTCTTGAGTAGGTAAATGAAGAGAGATTAGGGAGTGAATTAACTTGAAAGAAAATTGGAAATGAAATTGTATGTGTGTGTGTGTGCAAAATAGCATGATTATGGGATGGATATATAGGAGATTTAGTTTGTTTTCTTGCACAAAAGTCACACATTAGGTTAAATGGCTGGTTCCCACATGTAACATCATGTCTAGTGGCTGATCATTGAAGTTTATTGTTGGTATATACCAATAGTAAATACGTATAGAAGCTGGGTATGATACGGTTACATATACCCTAGATATACTTGTAGAAATTTTGAGGAATCGGAACGAGAATTCAAATATGGACGGGTTTATAACTGTAAAAGAGGCTCAAAACTGGGCTTTTATTTTTGGGTCAAACCGGACCAAAATAAAATTTTAAGACATTTTTAATAAAGCAATGTCAGCCAGGGGCTCTGCCCCTTGGACCCCGCTTATCGGGGGCGCTGCCCCCGAACCCCCGTCATAATCAAGATAAGTTCAAACAAGTGTGCACTCCACATAATCGTAAGTATATATGTCAAAGAACGTTACATATAGTTATCGTTTTGAAAACTTAAGTTAGTGGTCTCAAAGTATACTTATAACTCATTGTTGTTAGTTCCCAATGAAATGTTAAACTATCCTTAAATCATGTTAAATATGTATAGATATGTACCTATACATAATCGTATAATTATCGTGTGTTATATAGTTTGTGATATCATCGGTCAAATTGGACGGTCAAACGTTGTGTGAAACTCTTTTCAAAAACATAAGTCTCAACAGTTTGGATTGCTTATCATGTTGGTAAGGTTTATTTTATGTAAATATTAATCTCATAAGTATAAAACGATCATAAAAATCCGGGTCGTTACAGTACCTACCCGTTAAATAAATTTCGTCCCGAAATTTTAAAGTTGTACCTATTTTGCGTTGTCGGGAAACAAATGTGGGTACTTTTGTTTCATCTGATCCTCTCGTTCCCAAGTAAACTCGGGACCTCTTCGAGCATTCCAACGAACCTTAACGATTGGTATGTTGCTCTGCTTGAGCCGTTTAACTTCATGGTCCATGATTTCGACTGGTTCTTCTATGAATTGTAGTTTCTCATCGACTTGGATTTCTTCAAGAGGAATGGTGAGATCTTCCTTTGCAAGACATTTCTTGAGGTTTGAGACGTGAAATGAATTATGTACTCCGGCGAGTTGTTGTGGTAACTCGAGTCGATAAGCTACCGGTCCGATGCGTTCGATGATCTTGAACGGGCCTACATACCTTGGGTTCAGTTTACCCCTTTTTCCAAAATGTATTACACCTTTCCAAGGTGACACCTTTAGCATAACCATGTCACCGATCTGAAACTCTAATGGTTTCCTTCGGACATCCGCGTAGCTCTAATGGTTCCCAATGAAATGTTAAACCATCCTTAAATCATGTTAAATATGTATAGATATGTACCTATACATAATCGTATAATTATCGTGTGTTATATAGTTTGTGATATCATCGGTCAAATTGGACGGTCAAACGTTGTGTGAAACTCTTTTCAAAAACATAAGTCTCAACAGTTTGGATTGCTTATCATGTTGGTAAGGTTTATTTTATGTAAATATTAATCTCATAAGTATAAAATGATCGTAAAAATCCGGGTCGTTACACGAATTCAGTAGTTGGGGTGAGAAACAAGGTTTTTAGATTATTACGGGGCTGTTGGACATTACGAAACCCTCGTCCTTTTGACGACATTACAACATGCTGCCTAGCTAATGGTCATAAAGGTTATTTTCCACAAGACCAAGGATGGGAAGTCGTCTTAGTAAAACCAGAATGCATGACTTGTTTTTGGACTTATGAATTACGTGTCTTTATATCCTTTGCTGAACAACTTGGGTATTAACTAGATTTATCTTCAAAACTGTCATGTATCAAAGTGTACTATATTTCATGTTACATGTAATATAGTGATGTTGTAAGTTTGAAGAATATTTGTATGTGATATATTATTATAATCAATTTTTAATATCGAATTGTAGTAGTTGAATTGTATATTAGCTACTAAGTATGAACTTAACAGGTAGGTAGTACCCGAATTTAAACTTATAAAACGCTAATATGAAGAAAAAGCTTTTATAAATGAGTTCATATTATGCTACGAAACACTATTGACTACTCTTAATATTCTGTATGATTAACTCGATTCAGATGGCTATTTTGAACGAAATGGCATCGACTACTCGACACACCACGAATATGAGCGAAGAGGAATTTCGTACCTTTCTTTCTGCAAACATAGCCACAGTACAGGCTGCGCTACATACCAACAATAACTCTGAATCTAGCAATGCAGCTAAAGGCGCAAGAAATCGTGTAGGATGCTCCTACAAAAAATTCACTGCCTGCAAACCTTTGGAATTTGATGGAACCGAAGGACCAATTGGATTGAAACGGTGGACCGAGAAAGTCGAATCGGTGTTTTCCATAAGTAAGTGTACTGAAGAGGATAAAGTTAAGTACTCTACGCATACCTTCACAGGTACTGCGTTAACGTGGTGGAACACCTATCTTGAACAGGTAGGACAAAATGATGCTTACGCAGTACCGTGGTTGGCATTCAAGCAATTGATGAACGTGCAGTACCGTCCTAGAAATGAAGTAAATAAACTCAAGGTAGAACTTAGAGAGTTATGAACACAAGGGTTCGACGTTACCACATATGAACGACGATTCACAAAGTTGTGGCTATTGTGTCCGGGAGCATTCGAAGATGAAGAAGAGAAGATCGACGCATCTGTAAAAGGGTTACCAGTAAGGATTCAAGAAGATGTGAGTTCACACGAGCTCGCTTCTATACAGAAGGCAAGTCGAATGGTTCATAAACTCATAAATCAGATTGAGGGAAGAATTAAAGAGCAGGCGGCCAAAGAAGCCAACAGGAAACAACTCAAGAGGAAGTGGGAGGAAAACGGTGACAAGAGTCACCAGTACAACAACAACAACAACAATTACAACCACAATCGCAACAACTAGCCCAACAACCGCAACAATAACCGCAATCCTAACAATAACTACAACAAACATCCCAACAACAACAACTACTACAACAACCGTTTCAACAACAATAACAACCCCAACAACAACCTTAATAACAACAATGGCAACAAAAACCAAAAACAGCCATGTCATAGGTGTGAAGAAAATCATCAGGGGTTTTGCATGACATTTTGCAACAGGTGTAAAAAATGGTCATAGCGCGACAAAGTGTGAGGTCTACGGACCAAAGTTTAACAAAACTAAAGGAACAAATAATATCGGAACAAGTAATGCCGAAATGAATAGTGTCGGAGCAAGTAATACCAACGCTGTTTGTTATAAATTCGTAAAACCGGGCCACATTATTAGAAATTTCCTGAATCAGTGGAATACTAATGGGCAGGGCCGTGGAAGAGTTTTCAATATTAATGCAGCAGAAGCACAGGAAGACCCGGAGCTTGTTACGGGTACGTTTCTTATTGACGATAAATCTGCTTATGTTTTATTTGATTTGGGTGTGAATAGAAGCTATATGAGTAGAGAATTTTGTGCTAAATTAAGTTGCCCATTGACGCCTTTGGATAATAAATTTTTACTCGAATTAGCAAATGGTAAATTAATTTCAGCAGATAATATATATCGGGATAGAGAAATTAAACTGGTTGATGTAACGTTTAAGATTGATTTAATACCAGTCGAGTTAGGGAGTTTTGATGTAATAATTGGCATGGACTGGTTGAAGAAGGTAAGAGCAGAGGTCGTTTGTTACAAAAATGCGATTCGCATTATGCGTGAAAAAGGAAAACCTTTAATGGTGTACGGAGAAAAGAACAATTTCGAAGTTAAATCTTATTAGTAGTTTGAAGGCGCAAAAACTAATAAGAAAAGGTTGTTACGTCATTCTAGCACACATCGAGGAAGTTAAACCTGAAGAAAAGAACATCAGTGATGTTCCCGTCGCAAAAGAATTTTCCGATGTATTTCTGGAAGAATTACCGGGATAACCCCCACATCGATCCGTTGAATTTCAAATAGACTTGTACCAGGAGACGCACCAATAGCTCGTGCTCTATACAGACTCGCACCCAGCGAAATGAAAGAATTCCAAAGTTAGTTACAGGAACTTTTAGAGCGTGGTTTCATTCGACCAAGTACATCACCAGGGGGAGCTCCTGTTCTGTTTGTCAAGAAGAAAGATGGTACATTCAGGTTGTGTATCGACTACCGAGAGTTGAACAAACTTACCATCAAGAACTGTTACCCATTACCGAGAATCGACGACTTATTTGATCAACTACAAGGCTCGTCGGTTTATTCGAAGATCGATTTACGTTCTGGATATCACCAAATACGGGTGAAAGAGGATGACATTCCGAAGACTTCTTTTAGGACACGTTACGGTCATTACGAGTTTATGTTTATGTCGTTTTGTCACGACCCTGAAAATTTCGACTAATTTAAAACCAAACTTTAGATACGATTCATTATCTTTGACACGATAAGCAAAGTCTGTTAGGTTGAGTCTCAAAAATGTTTGAACTATTTCATATATTCAATTGACCTTTAACTGTTTTCGACGATTCACGAACCACTATTTGTAATAGATATGTTTATATTTAAATATATATATATATATATATATATATCTTGAAATATAATTTATGATGTAATTTTTACTTAACAAATTAATGATCGCAATTTATACCATAATGAGTGAAATAAATAAAGATAATTATTTTCTTCTGAAGACTTTTAATTCGTCACTGAGTAAACAACGGAGTATGATATATTAACCCGAGAAAAGTGTCGGTACTCATAGATTAAATGACATTTTAGGACTTGAAGTATTATTGTTGATCATTTCATTTTCCTTTCCAACTAAAGGGGATAATTTGTGAGTGTTAGTTTATTAATAAAATAAAGTAATAATGTACCACGTATATAATTATAATTGCAATTGTTAATGAATGCATGGCTTATTTAGTCATCTTTAAATTTCCTTTTTAATTTGGAAAGCAACATCCCGCAGGCATTACTTTAGGTAATTTATAACTTTGATAACATTTTTTTTTAAATCAACCTTTCATGAATAAGATGTATAAGACAAACAAATGGCTGTTAATTTACTGGATATATTGTTTTATGGCTCCATCAATTAGTCTTGAAATATCTGATGCTCACTGTGACTCACTGTTTAATTATTGATTTTTTTGCATTGTACTATTGTATATTACTGTGGTTGATTGTTTTGATTATTTCTCCACCCAATTATATATATCAAAAGCATACATACTTACAACAAAAATAAATTTAGAGATATGCATACAACACCCATCAAGTCACCATTACTCTCCACCGTGAACTATGTAGCGACCCCGACAAATCGTCAAATGACGGCGTCATCTACGTATGGTCCCATTACATGGTCGTAAGTCTTTATAACAAAGTTTGACCGAAAAGTATGTCGCATTCATTTCATAAATAAGGGTGTTTCAAAGTTTACAAAAGTAGTTTCCATAACAAGTACATAACAATGTTTAAAGTTTGTATGAAACACATGCGACACGATTAAAAGTAGTCAAAAAGACGCTCCACGTATGCAAGTATACTCGACATCCAATGCAAGTATCAAATAGTATGAGCGGAAGCATGTATCACCTAAGTTCAAGGACCTGAGAAAAACATAGAGAATCTGTCAACGAAAATGTTGGTGAAATCATAGGTTTAAATAAGTAAATGAGTAATAGTAAGTTGAACCACAAGATTTGCAACATCGATAAAGCCATAGTACATTCTAAAAGTTAATATTCACGAGCACCCAATTATCAAAGCTTAACGTTCCGTCCGTTGAATACCCCATCAATTAGTGCTAGAACAACACTGTTCCCGAAAATATATTTCATTCGTAAACGGTAGCGAACCGTTTGAATGAGGGTTTGTCAAACCCATATGGCCATATAACATAAGTTCTCGCTTACACCATCTGATGTAACTAATGATAATCGGATTGAGGATTTTCGTTCTAAACTCGTATGTAGAATGTTTGTTTTCCCGTTCTTGTGTTCACTTAGTTCAAAAGAATCGTTTATGTTTTCTCATCCCAAAAGTAAGTTTAAAAGAGTAAAAGTGGGACTATGATCTCACCTTGTATGCACGAACCAAAAAGTACTTCGACAAGTGACGTGTGCAAAGAACAATGCTAGTCTTGACCTAAACAAATAGGTTGTATTAATAACGGTAACCACGATAGGTCAAAGATGTTCAATTAGTCCTATGGCTCGTTACGACTCGATTATTTAGCATGTGAAATCAAATTGTCAAGTTTTATGCAAGATACAAGTATATAAACAAGTTAGGAAGGTTGCAAAAATCATTTGGTTAAGTTTGACAAAAAGTCAAACTTTGGTCGGTCAAAGTCAACGAAAAAGTCAACACGCTCGGGTCGTGTCCCGAACTATTTTTCTGAGGTTTTTAATCATGTATGAGCATGCTAGGACAAGTTACATGTGAATCGGAGGTGCGTAGCATAGCAAACATTATTCGAAAATTGACCAAATTGGACAGACCCAATCGGCGCGCCGCGCGGGGGGTATGGCGCGCCGCGCCACCCTGCTGCTTCAGCTATTTTTCTGCTTTTTAAATGTGCACGAACCAAAACCAATTTTAACACAATTCTTGACCCGCAAACGCTTATAACGCCTATCATACATCGTTGAAAAGGTATTTTGACAAGGAATGCAACTAAACACATATCATCAATCAAGCTTGCACTTATGACAAACAAAACCGCATTTAATGTTCCATAATCAATGCATTCAAGTCAATATTGCAATTTAATGATTTGGCAACCAAATTACATGTACAATATGCCGTTTCGAAGGTAATTAAGCATACAACACAACCTAACACTTACAATTAACATCTCATATCATTTAATGCATCAAGAATCCATTCCTAGTTCGTGAAACCCTAACCAAAAGTCACCAAATTTCATAATCAAGTTTAAGGGGTTTCTTGATCAATCTTTACATCATAATGGAGCTAGTAACACTAAGAACAAGATTAAAACATGAAGTCTTAGCATCTAACAACATATGAACACTTAAAACTCAAGATTAAGCATGTTAACTTTCCATATGAACTAGTTACACCAAAATGGCAAGAACAAGCATACAAATCACATAAACAAACTAGACTTGAGCCATAGACACTAATTAACAACCTTTTAACTCAAAAATCTCAAGAACACATAAAATTAGTGATTTTAGAAAGTTACCCAAATGTAATGAGGTTGGTATGGAATCGAAGAGGAGATCACGAGGAGTTCAAATACGTAATTTGTTTGGCAAGATAATCACTAGCTCGATTTAAGATGATGATTCTTTGATGGAGCAAATTTAAGGAAAATGTGAAAGTAGGAGAAATAAAGGAAAATGAAATGAAAATGTGAATGAGTGGATAGAAAGGGTGTTGACCACCACTTTGACCTAGTGGTTTCTTTGACACTTTGACAAGTTTAGTCCCTCATGTTTTAATCGGGTGCGTTAAATTACCTAAACAAGATAATTTGAAACGCGTATCAACGAGACGTGTTATAAACATATAACGGAACATAAATAGTTAAACGGAAAAGTAAACGGAAAAAGGCGGGATGTTACATTACCTACTCCTTAAAAGAAATTTCGTCCCGAAATTTAAGTAGGCGTAGTAGTCGTTGTTTCTTCCTCGAGATCTTGCGTTTCCGAATTCACGAATAGATGAGGATACTTCCTTTGCATTTGATCTTGTCTTTCCCAAGTAAACTCGGGTCCTCTTTTGGCATTCCAACGAACCTTGACAATCGGGATTCGGCTTTGTTTCAATGTCTTGACGGAGGTGTCCACAATTTCAACCGGTTCCTCCACAAAATGAAGTTTGTCATCAATGGTAAGCTCCTCGAGAGGAATGACGATATCGGGTTCGGCAAGACACTTTTTCAAGTTGGATACATGGAAAGTAGGATGAACGGAGCTCAATTGAGGCGGAAGATCTAAACGATAAGCAACGGTTCCAATACGCTCCAAGATTTCGAAAGGACCAATATACCGCGGATTTAGCTTCCCGCGTTTCCCAAAACGGATTACACCCTTCCAAGGTGCGACTTTTAACATTACTCGGTCACCGATTTGAAATTCAAGATCGTTGCGTCGTTTGTCGGTATAGCTCTTTTGACGACTTCGGGCCGTCCTAAGCCTATCTCGGATTTGAACGATTTTCTCGGTGGTTTCGTGAATGAGTTCGGGTCCGGTGATTTGCACGTCGCCTACCTCGGCCCAACAAAGAGGTGAACGACATTTGCGGCCATATAGCGCTTCAAAAGGTGCGGCTTTAATACTCGCGTGATAACTATTGTTGTAAGAGAACTCGGCGAGAGGTAAGTGCTTGTCCCAAGCTTTTCCGAAATCAACCACGCAAGCTCGTAACATGTCCTCTAAGGTTTGAATTGTACGTTCGCTTTGTCCATCGGTTTGAGGATGATATGCGGTGCTCATGTCTAAACGCGTTCCCAACGCTTCTTGCAATGTACGCCAAAATCTAGAAACGAAACGGCCATCTCGGTCGGAGATAATCGATAAAGGTACACCGTGTCGGGCTACGATCTCCTTAATGTAAAGTTGTGCAAGTTTCTCCATTTTGTCCGTTTCTTTCATGGCAAGGAAGTGTGCGGATTTGGTGAGACGGTCAACAATAACCCAAATGGTATCATAACCGCCCGTCGTTTTTGGTAGCTTGGTGATAAAATCCATCGTTATCCTTTCCCACTTCCATTGCGGGATCTCGGGTTGTTGAAGTAGTCCGGACGGTCTTTGGTGTTCGGCTTTGACTTTGGAACATGTCAAACACTTGGAAACATAAGTAGCTACGTCCCTTTTGATGTTCGGCCACCAATATAGTTGTTTAAGGTCGTGGTACATCTTATTGGCACCGGGGTGAATCGAGTATCGTGACTTATGGGCTTCATCTAAAATAAGGCTTCGTAGATCCCCATAACTAGGCACCCAAATTCTTCCGGCGAAATATCGGAGTCCGGTTTCTTTAACTTCGAATCGAGAGGTGAGGACGTTCAAGTGTTCGAGAGAGATGTTTTCATCCTTGAGAGCCTCATCTTGGGCTACCCGAATTTGGCTATTAAGGTTTGTGTGGATGGTGATGTTTAAGGCTCGGACACGAAGAGGCACCGCTCTTTCTTTTCGACTTAAAGCATCGGCTACTACATTTGCCTTCCCGGGATGGTAACGAAGCTCGCAATCGTAATCGTTTAAGGTTTCAATCCACCTTCGTTGTCTCATGTTTAGTTGCTTTTGATCGAAAATGTGTTGGAGGCTTTTGTGGTCGGTAAAGATAGTACTCTTGGTTCCATAAAGATAGTGTCTCCACATTTTAAGTGCAAAGACAACGGCTCCGAGTTCGAGATCATGTGTCGTATAGTTTCGTTCATGAATTTTGAGTTGTCGAGAAGCATAAGCAATGACTTTCGTTCGTTGCATCAATACTGAAAGGATCCGAAACTAATCATCCGGACGATGTCCATATTGATTACAAATGAATTACAACAGTTGATAACATCGCGAGGTACTTGACCTCTATATGATACATTTTACAAACGTTGCATTTATTCTTAAAAGGCAATCTATCTTTACATAAAAAATTAATAAACTCGTCAAACATTTCTCGATATCCAAATGACCTAAACTGTCATTTACTTAATAAATGTCTTTAATGATCTTCAATGACTCGAATGCAACGTTCTTGTATCATGGCTTAAATGGTCCCAACTAGTATCCTTAATATGAGCTAACGCACAGCGGAAGTCTTAATTCATACCTGAGAATAACATGCTTTAAAACGTCAACATAAAGTTGGTGAGATATATAGGTTTGATGCTAGCAGCGATATAACGATGGAACACAAGATTTCATATATAAACATTTTAATAAAAATATTCTAAGTGGTTGAGCACTTGGTAACCATACTTAACATTTAATCACGTCGCATATTCCCTTTAATATGAAATCTTACTACACCGTACCAAGGTGTAGTCGCAAAACGAAGTACTGTGCAACCGTTGAATACTGGTCGTCCAGTCCGGTTGGGGTTGTCAGGCCCGATAGATCTATCAACAGGATTCGCGTTTACAATACCGCTGTAAATATTAGTTACCAAGCTACAGGGAAGTATGCCAGTGGTACAACTCAACGTAGAATATATTTTTCAGTTACTTGTGTCCATAACGTAAATCATTTATAAAACAGCGCATGTATTCTCATCCCAAAAATATTTAAAGTTCAAAAAGGGACTATATACTCACAGTTGTCTTGAAGATATATATAATTTGACTTGGTCTCCGGTTGATATCACGAACCTATCCATATATAATATATCAATACCTTTTCTTTTTAAACAAACGTTATATATATATATACTTGTTATACTTTTAATACTTTGAATAATTCCTTAGTCCGAAGTTAGCAGTTTGTTGTTAGTAATTCAATTTTAATGGTTCATTTTTAGATGTTTAGTATACCCGCAATGAAATAAATAAAACCCTCAACGAATAAATAAAACCCCATCGTATATGTATTGGTCGAGATTAATCTTGACCCACGGTACCGGTGTTGTCAAATGACGTGTTGCGTACATAAAGTACCGGTGTTGTCAAATGACGTGTTGCGTACAAACATGGGATCTTATGATTAATCTTCTCGTGTTGTTTGCGGGTGATCCTGAACCATATAAAATTGAATTATAAGTACATATATATAAAATATCATGTTATCTTAGAAATATGTGATTTATATAATTTTTTTCCAATTAATCCCGAAGTTAAACAAGTCTTGGATAACCAATTTTGTTTCGGTCATAGTTTCTTCGTTACAACTCCGTTTTCGTTGATTCAAATTGCCATCTCCTTGGATCGAGTCCTTCTTTAAGACTATGAACTGAAAATACCTTGGTTTGTATTCAAAATCACACAGCATAGGTAAAACTTTAGTGAAACTTATGAAGTTAAACATTTTCCTTTATGAAAACAACCTTAAATGATTATTTTTCTAAAAATACTTATACTTTGAATTAAATCATGAAATTTTTATGTGTTATCATATTCATATTAAAAATCATTTTTCCAGAACATAAACCTTCAATTCAAAGTTTAAGATGGTTTTTAATTATCCAACCCAAAACAGTCCCCGGTTGCACTCCGACGTCGTAAAAACAGTTTTTAAGGTATTCTTTGAAAAAACCAAGTTATACCTTGTTAAATTAGCATATACATAAGTTATATTACAGGTCTTGAAGTATTTTAAAAGTTAAGTTAGAAGGATCTATTTAGTTTGCAAACAAGTTTGAAAACTTTCAAACTATGTTCTTGTTGTTAAACTTTTATACCACAAAATAAGATAGCTATATATATATGAATCGAATAAGGTTATGAACATAGATTCTACCTCAAGTTCCTTGGACAAGGTTGCTGTAAAAGAGGAGTATGAACCTAGAATCAAAAGGGTGATGGAAGTGGATGAAAGATTGGAAGTAAGTTGGTGTTCTTGGAAGGATTTCTTGAAGTGTTTTTGTATGGTTTTCTTTATGGTGTTTAAGTAAGGTTTTTATGGCTAGATCTTCTTGGTAATTTGCTGGATTGTTATGGAGTTCAAAGCTCTTGAAAGTGTGTGTGTTTTTAGCTAGAGAATGGAAGTAAAATGAATCAAAAATGATGATACATATATACTCCTAAAAATGTGATCTTTAAGAATAACATGACAAAATTTTAGTTTGTATTTTTGTAATTAGTCTTACAATCATTCAAAAGTAATTACCTTATACATAAGGCATTGAACAAGGCTGGTTAGGTGGTGATTTGATGTGTATATACCAATAGTAAATACGTATAGAAGCTGGGTATGATACGAGTACAAATACTCTAAATATACGTATAGAAATTTTGTGAAAAATGGAATGAGGATTCAAATATAGCTATCTTTTGTGAATACACTTATATGGTTTTATGTATTTAAGTCCTTAAAAGTGATTAAATACATTACTTATACAATATATGTATAAACATTATAAGTCTTAAGTATTTATGTCAAATAACGTTACGTATAGTTATCGTTTTGAAAACTTAAGTTAGTAGTTTCAAAATATACTTATAACTTATTGTTATTAATACAAAATGAGATATTAAAACATCCTTAGATCATGTTAAATATGTATATATACATATATATACATAAACGTATAATTATCATATATTGTATAGTTCGTGATATCATCGGTCAAACTAGACGGTCAAACGTTGTGTAAAACTCTTTTCGAAAATATAAATCTCAACAATTTGGATTGCTTATCATGTTGGTAAGGTTTAATTTATGTAAATATTAATCTTATAAGTATAGAACGATCGAAAAGGTGCGGGTCAACTTTAGGGTTTTTGCTTATCGTGTCAGAACCATATGGAGATTAGAGTTTAAATTTGGTCGGAAATTTCCGGGTCGTTACAGTACCCATCCGTTAAAGAAATTTCGTCCTCGAAATTTGGTAGAGGTTGTCATAAATAACAATAGGAATGTTTTCATGACGAATATGAGGTAATAATGAAATTTTATCATTATTGAAAGATTTAGATAAAACGATTTGGTTATGTGAGACGCACGAGCGATGCTATCACAAAAGAGTGAAACGAGTAAATATAGAATTGTTGTAACCGATGACGTGATTAGGATTGATTTCCGGAATTTATGGAAAATCTTACGTAATAAGATTTGGTTCTTTGGCGATCAAGATCTTCTTTGATTTAGTGCGGCGATCTGTTTCGATTTCTTTGTCGAATATTTTGCTATAAATCCATTTCCTTCTCTTCCTTATTTCCACAACTCACATCTTCTATCCTTTCTCCTTCAACTCATACCTTAAAGTATTCTTTTAAATGCTCCATCCCGTTCTAATTCTTGTTATACTTCTAACTTTCATATCTTTCATTCTTCTCTTTCATTTATCGCCAGAAGAATCTATTTACTTCTATCCTTTCCTTGGAATTATAATATTTTTAATTCTCCCGTGTCTTTACGTTGCAATACGTATTGATATACACGGTTTGTAAATCCTGGGTGATTTTCGGCCTTTGTATTCTTCATTATTTTTCAAAGCTTCATACTTTCGTTTTCTCTTCCTGACTTTGAGTCAAGCGAGTAATGGTCCGGAATTTGTAGATATGAGATTCGAAATGAGTATAGCTAATGCTCTAAGAAAGAAATGGTAATAGGACAAATTTTGATTTGTCAAATTACCAGAATACCCCGGAAAAGATAGAACTGTCAGGATGACATGTTCCTATTATGTTTGAGAATTGGATAGAATGTAAGAGCCGTGTAACATGGCACATGATGATGGTACTGTGAATCATCACATTTCATTAGAAACTTAACATGACTTACTGTAATATAATGAAGTTGATCAAGTTTCATTATATTATACTAATTCATGCATCAGTTCCCAACACTGCTTCAGAACATTCCTATTTTAAACTTGAAGGTTTTAGAACTTAGAAACTAACACAGTTTCTTTTATGTTGTAACGCAGATATTACGGAGAGATAAATATTCTCAGATAAGAATAGTTGTGAAAATATCTCCAGAAATATGGAGAATATGTATAACGGAAGATATGAAGATATCTTATAATATCTAAGATATGATGATGTTGAAGAATATCATCGGGAAAGGTTTAGGATAAGGGGTAGGGTTTTTACTAATGGTTTCAGCAGGCACTGAATCGTTTGAATCCTTTGAAAGCAGATTCAGTTCTTGTGATTTATCTACATCCTCCTTCATATTTTGCTCAATCCGTTTTCCAGTTCCAACTCTCCTCTTTTTCTAAGCTTTACCAACATAATGTACTTCATCATTAAACTTTTGACTGTTAAAGTCGTTTACAGTTTTTGCTGCTTCTTCAGCATTTCAAGAACTACTTCATAGTCCAGGATGTTTTTCAGAACTTCACATTCGAAATATGTAATTCTTAGGGATAGTCGTTCTCGGTATAACTGGGAGAATTTCTACGAGATTTTCAAAATACTGATTGCGAATTTCGCCAAAGAGATAACGAGTTGCTGGTATGTCTGCTGATGATGTTGTGAAAAAGGTTCTCCGGTAACAACGGCGAAAGGACAAAGTATAAATATCGAGATTATAATAGGAGTAGTCTCACTGAGAAGTCGAAGTGGAGCTGTGACAAAATTAGCTTCTTGAAAAGGAATCGTATGATTGTTTTTGATAATGAATGATAAGGAATTCGACGCGGATACGTTTTAACTATAACTTCAGTTTCGAAAATTTTTCAGGTGCATCACTGTATGCATAAATCTTTCTTCCGTAAATGAGGTGCGGCTGGTTCAACTTCTCGATCGAGGTGTTTTCAAGAATCATGAAAAGATTTGAATGAGGATTATAATTGTCGAAGTACAAATGAGGTTTAGGATGAAATCAAGTGGCAAACTTGAAGAATTGTTTAGTTTCATATGTTATAATCAACATTTTATTTCATTTTAATTGTCCAATGTTTCTTCTTTATGCCACTTGTTGGATTTGGATAGGTAAAAATTCAAATATGAAATTTAAATGGAAATGGTTATTCTGGGGTGAACGGATACGTATATCGATGGTTGTAAGTGGAATAACAAATGACCGTTGAATCAGATTCAAGAATGTACAATATAACTTATTAATGTGAATTCTAAATATTCCTCGGGTACTACCCACCCGTTAAAATATTTTCATCATTATTAGTTTGTACGAAGGAATTTTTAATTACTATCTTTATGAAAATATACTTGCATATATATTTTCTTCAGAGATAATCATAGATTTAATGAGTCAATAAGATATTAAACTCATTTGATTTATCGTTAATTCTAGATTACATAATCTCTAAGACTTTAGAAATTACATAATCGTCATACGATACGTAAAGCGAAGATAATCGATGTAGAACGATATATAGAACGAAGATCATACTCGAAGTACAGATATTGAGTCGTGTGATGTTGATATTCGAGATACAGATTGTGATGTTGAGATTTTGGGGTGACAAGAGTACTGTCGGCGTTGATGATGGTGGTATAGATTATGCTGCTGGTGCTGCTGCTGGTGTTTGTAACCTTCGCACCGTATTTTCTAAAGTCACTACCCGAGCGCGAAGCTCGTTGACTTCTTCTATTATACCGGGATGATTGACGGTTGGAACGAGCGAATGAACAAGATTCGAAATATGGGATAGTATGTAATCATGACGAGATACTCTAGAAATGAGTGAGAAAATGGTGTTTCGAATAGGTTCGCCGGTAAGTGCTTCAGGTTCATCGTTAAGAGGACAATTTGGTGGATGGAATGGATCACCTTCTTCTTACCTCCAGAGATTTAGTATATTACGAACCCATCCCCAATTCATCCAAAATAGATGATGGGAAATTGGTTGATCCATTCCGGTGACGCTGTTCTCGGAGCTCGAATGGAAATCCATATCGGCGTAGCTATCGAAGTCGGAGGAATTCGAACTGGATGAAGAATCCATCTTGTATAGTCGGAGAAGTGAATTTTTGGGTTGGAATAGATTATAGGAGTTGGGTTTGGTACTCTTCAATACATAATTTACATATGTATATATAATATCAAAATCCCATGAATTACGGAGAATCTTTGAAATACGTCAGGTAATGTCTATAGTAACAGATACGCTAAGATATGAATTTTGTCTATACACTATCGATGCACTAAATGCAGTAAGACGTGTCTAGACTTAAGAATGATAAGCAGGCAGTTCCCTAAGGATGATAAGCAGATGATTTCCGACTAGGATTGATAAGCAAAACTTTTGACAGGCAGACACGGTCAAAGTCCAGACTCACTTAATGTATCCTAACAACTACTAGTTAGACACACTAATGCAAGGCCTGGTTCGCTAAGACCAACGCTCTGATACCAACTGAAAGGATCCGAAACTAATCATCCGGACGATGTCCATATTGATTACAAATGAATTACAACAGTTGATAACATCGCGAGGTACTTGACCTCTATATGATACATTTTACAAACGTTGCATTTATTCTTAAAAGGCAATCTATCTTTACATAAAAAATTAATAAACTCGTCAAACATTTCTCGATATCCAAATGACCTAAACTGTCATTTACTTAATAAATGTCTTTAATGATCTTCAATGACTCGAATGCAACGTTCTTGTATCATGGCTTAAATGGTCCCAACTAGTATCCTTAATATGAGCTAACGCACAGCGGAAGTCTTAATTCATACCTGAGAATAACATGCTTTAAAACGTCAACATAAAGTTGGTGAGATATATAGGTTTGATGCTAGCAGCGATATAACGATGGAACACAAGATTTCATATATAAACATTTTAATAAAAATATTCTAAGTGGTTGAGCACTTGGTAACCATACTTAACATTTAATCACGTCGCATATTCCCTTTAATATGAAATCTTACTACACCGTACCAAGGTGTAGTCGCAAAACGAAGTACTGTGCAACCGTTGAATACTGGTCGTCCAGTCCGGTTGGGGTTGTCAGGCCCGATAGATCTATCAACAGGATTCGCGTTTACAATACCGCTGTAAATATTAGTTACCAAGCTACAGGGAAGTATGCCAGTGGTACAACTCAACGTAGAATATATTTTTCAGTTACTTGTGTCCATAACGTAAATCATTTATAAAACAACGCATGTATTCTCATCCCAAAAATATTTAAAGTTCAAAAAGGGACTATATACTCACAGTTGTCTTGAAGATATATATAATTTGACTTGGTCTCCGGTTGATATCACGAACCTATCCATATATAATATATCAATACCTTTTCTTTTTAAACAAACGTTATATATATATATACTTGTTATACTTTTAATACTTTGAATAATTCCTTAGTCCGAAGTTAGCAGTTTGTTGTTAGTAATTCAATTTTAATGGTTCATTTTTAGATGTTTAGTATACCCGCAATGAAATAAATAAAACCCTCAACGAATAAATAAAACCCCATCGTATATGTATTGGTCGAGATTAATCTTGACCCACGGTACCGGTGTTGTCAAATGACGTGTTGCGTACATAAAGTACCGGTGTTGTCAAATGACGTGTTGCGTACAAACATGGGATCTTATGATTAATCTTCTCGTGTTGTTTGCGGGTGATCCTGAACCATATAAAATTGAATTATAAGTACATATATATAAAATATCATGTTATCTTAGAAATATGTGATTTATATAATTTTTTTCCAATTAATCCCGAAGTTAAACAAGTCTTGGATAACCAATTTTGTTTCGGTCATAGTTTCTTCGTTACAACTCCGTTTTCGTTGATTCAAATTGCCATCTCCTTGGATCGAGTCCTTCTTTAAGACTATGAACTGAAAATACCTTGGTTTGTATTCAAAATCACACGGCATAGGTAAAACTTTAGTGAAACTTATGAAGTTAAACATTTTCCTTTATGAAAACAACCTTAAATGATTATTTTTCTAAAAATACTTATACTTTGAATTAAATCATGAAATTTTTATGTGTTATCATATTCATATTAAAAATCATTTTTCCAGAACATAAACCTTCAATTCAAAGTTTAAGATGGTTTTTAATTATCCAACCCAAAACAGTCCCCGGTTGCACTCCGACGTCGTAAAAACAGTTTTTAAGGTATTCTTTGAAAAAACCAAGTTATACCTTGTTAAATTAGCATATACATAAGTTATATTACAGGTCTTGAAGTATTTTAAAAGTTAAGTTAGAAGGATCTATTTAGTTTGCAAACAAGTTTGAAAACTTTCAAACTATGTTCTTGTTGTTAAACTTTTATACCACAAAATAAGATAGCTATATATATATGAATCGAATAAGGTTATGAACATAGATTCTACCTCAAGTTCCTTGGACAAGGTTGCTGTAAAAGAGGAGTATGAACCTAGAATCAAAAGGGTGATGGAAGTGGATGAAAGATTGGAAGTAAGTTGGTGTTCTTGGAAGGATTTCTTGAAGTGTTTTTGTATGGTTTTCTTTATGGTGTTTAAGTAAGGTTTTTATGGCTAGATCTTCTTGGTAATTTGCTGGATTGTTATGGAGTTCAAAGCTCTTGAAAGTGTGTGTGTTTTTAGCTAGAGAATGGAAGTAAAATGAATCAAAAATGATGATACATATATACTCCTAAAAATGTGATCTTTAAGAATAACATGACAAAATTTTAGTTTGTATTTTTGTAATTAGTCTTACAATCATTCAAAAGTAATTACCTTATACATAAGGCATTGAACAAGGCTGGTTAGGTGGTGATTTGATGTGTATATACCAATAGTAAATACGTATAGAAGCTGGGTATGATACGAGTACAAATACTCTAAATATACGTATAGAAATTTTGTGAAAAATGGAATGAGGATTCAAATATAGCTATCTTTTGTGAATACACTTATATGGTTTTATGTATTTAAGTCCTTAAAAGTGATTAAATACATTACTTATACAATATATGTATAAACATTATAAGTCTTAAGTATTTATGTCAAATAACGTTACGTATAGTTATCGTTTTGAAAACTTAAGTTAGTAGTTTCAAAATATACTTATAACTTATTGTTATTAATACAAAATGAGATATTAAAACATCCTTAGATCATGTTAAATATGTATATATACATATATATACATAAACGTATAATTATCATATATTGTATAGTTCGTGATATCATCGGTCAAACTAGACGGTCAAACGTTGTGTAAAACTCTTTTCGAAAATATAAATCTCAACAATTTGGATTGCTTATCATGTTGGTAAGGTTTAATTTATGTAAATATTAATCTTATAAGTATAGAACGATCGAAAAGGTGCGGGTCAACTTTAGGGTTTTTGCTTATCGTGTCAGAACCATATGGAGATTAGAGTTTAAATTTGGTCGGAAATTTCCGGGTCGTTACAAATACACACCCAAAACCATGTTTTGAGGCATCGCAATATACAACAAAGTCATCATTGCCTTCGGGAAGTGACAAGATAGGAGCGGTGGTTAGCTTCGTTTTCAAGATTTGGAATGCGGATTCATGTTCGGTCGCCCAAATGAATTTCTTTCCCTTGTGAGTCAATGCGGTTAGAGGACGTGCAACCAAAGAGAAATTTTCGATGAATCTACGATAGTACCCGGCGAGACCCAAAAATTGACGAATGTGAGTAGGAGTAGTAGGAGTCTCCCATTTGCTAATGGCTTCGATTTTCGTTGGATCGACTTTAATACCTTGGTCACTTACAACATGACCAAGAAATTGAACTTCCTTTAACCAAAATTCACACTTGGAGAATTTGGCATAGAGTTGTTCTTGTCTTAAAAGTTCAAGCACAAGTCGGAGATGTTGTTCGTGCTCTTCTTCATTTTTAGAATAGATCAATATGTCATCGATGAACACAATAACAAATTTATCGAGATACGGTTTGCACACGCGGTTCATAAGATCCATGAACACCGCCGGTGCGTTAGTGAGACCAAATGGCATGACAAGGAATTCATAACTACCATAACGAGTTCGGAAAGCGGTTTTGGAGACATCTTCCCCCTTAACCCTCAATTGATGATAACCCGAGCGGAGATCGATTTTCGAATATACACAAGACCCTTGTAGTTGATCAAAGAGGTCATCGATGCGAGGAAGAGGATATCGGTTCCTAACCGTCAATTTATTTAGTTCACGATAATCAATGCACATTCGTAGGGATCCGTCTTTCTTTTTAACAAACAAAATCGGAGCGCCCCAAGGTGAATGGCTAGGTTGGATAAAACCACGATCAAGTAGTTCTTGGATTTGACTTTGCAATTCTTGCATTTCAGATGGAGCGAGTCTATATGGTGCACGCGCTACGGGTGCGGCTCCTGGAATAAGATCGATTTGAAATTCAACCGGTCGATGAGGTGGAAGACCCGGTAATTCGTCGGGAAATACATCGGAATAGTCACTAACAATTGGCACATCATCGATGTGTTTCTCATCGGACTCGACTTTCTTAACGTGAGCAAGGATCGCAAAACAACCTTTACGGAGTAGTTTTCTAACTTTAATACTCGAAACGAGGTTGAGTCCGGTGCAACTCTTATCGCCATAGACGATCAAAGGTTCACCATTCTCGATAGGAATTCGGATTGCGTTAAGATCACAAAGAATGTGAGTTTTCGTTTTGACTAACCAATTCATACCGATTATTACATCAAAGCTTCCTAGTTCCATGGGTATCAAGTCAATTTCAAATTCCTTACCCAAAATGTTCAAAGTACACCCCCGGTAATATGTGTCGGCACTTAAGAGTTTTCCGTCGGCCACTTCGATGGAATAAGTAGTATCTAAAGGGTGTGGTGGAGTGCAAAGGGTAGGAGCTAAAGTCTTGGACACAAAACATTTATCGGCACCCGAATCGAATAAGCAAGTAACATAAGAGTTGTTGAGAAGAAACGTACCCGTGACTAGTTCATTGTCATCTCGGGCTTCCTCGGTGTTGATGTTAAAGGCTCGGCCTCGGTTGTTGGGGTTGGCTTTCTTTTTCGGGCATTCGTTCTTATAATGGCCCGTTTGGCCACATTCATAACAAGTGACCGTCCTTGGAGGATTGGGCCCCTTTCGAGCGACGGGGGCGGTGCTTGTGCAATTGTTGGCCCTATGACCAACTCCTTGGCAACGATGACAAATTAGCTTGTTACATTCGCCGTAATGATGTTTGTGGCACTTGTTGCACAAAGGTAAGTTTCCGACATAACCCTTCTTGCCGTCGTTGTTGAAGGGCTTTTTGGTGAAGGTGTTGTTGTTGTAGTTGGTTGATGGAGTGGCTTCCCATTTCCTTTTGTTGCCACCCGACTTGTCCTCGGCCTTAGGAGCCGGCGCTACGATTTCGTCAACCGTTTCAATTAGTTGGCGAGCCATGTTCATAGCGGCTTGATGAGTAGTGGGTTTGGATGACATCACCCCTTGTTTGATGCTTTTTGGAAGACCGAGCATGTAGAGCTCAATCCTTTGAGATTCGGGGTTAACAAGATTAGGACACATCAAGGATAGTTCGGCGAAGCGTTGATTATAAGCTTTAAGATCGTTTCCGACCGCTTTCAAAGCTCTTAGTTCTTCTTCAAGCTTTCGGGTTTCTTCGCGCGGAAAATATTCGACAATCATCTTTTCCTTCAAATCGGTCCAAGAGAGGGCATGAGCTTCATCGGTACCCACCGATTGAACATAGGTGTTCCACCAAGTGAGAGCAACACCGGAGAACGTGTGGGTGGAGTATTTGACCTTGTCTTGATCCCGACAACCGCTTATGCTAAAGACGGCCTCGGTTTGTTCAAACCAACGAGTAAGCACAACCGGTCCACCGGTTCCATCATAAGTGTGAGGTTTGTACCCCATGAAAGCTTTGTAGGAGCATCCCTCGTTTGAGTTACCGGCCCCATTGTTGTTGTTGTTGTTGTGGTTGTTGTTATTGTTATTGTTGTTGGAAGAGTGACCGGCCATGGCCGCATCTACGGCGGTAGCTATCATCCGTTCGAGAGCTTGTTCGGGAGTTTCATTGCGGCGTACACGACGAGGAGCCATTGTTCCTTCAAAACAAAAGAATACCGTTGGTTAGTATTCTAAATAATACTAACCGTGATATGGGATAAAGATAGAGAGAAAATTATCCTTGACCCGCCTTAAATTCTTTATGTCATAATGTCGGTATGTTCATATGAGTCACCGTAATATAATTTCCGGGAATTATATTACCCTAATTCATATGTGCATTCGACATTACATCATATAGTCAAGGTGGCGTGTCAATTAAATTATACAACGCAAGATTTAGATAGGATAAGAGTAGATATGAGTAAGAGAGTTCGAGTATAAATGCACAAATAGTCAAGTAATTCCTACGTCAAGTCTATATGCCGGTTGTAGTCTAGACTCACCAATGTACCCTAAGACTCGGGGTTGACACCAATGAACTCTAAATCCCTACAACCAAAGCTCTGATACCACTTGTAGCGACCCCGACAAATCGTCAAATGACGGCGTCATCTACGTATGGTCCCATTACATGGTCGTAAGTCTTTATAACAAAGTTTGACCGAAAAGTATGTCGCATTCATTTCATAAATAAGGGTGTTTCAAAGTTTACAAAAGTAGTTTCCATAACAAGTACATAACAATGTTTAAAGTTTGTATGAAACACATGCGACACGATTAAAAGTAGTCAAAAAGACGCTCCACGTATGCAAGTATACTCGACATCCAATGCAAGTATCAAATAGTATGAGCGGAAGCATGTATCACCTAAGTTCAAGGACCTGAGAAAAACATAGAGAATCTGTCAACGAAAACGTTGGTGAAATCATAGGTTTAAATAAGTAAATGAGTAATAGTAAGTTGAACCACAAGATTTGCAACATCGATAAAGCCATAGTACATTCTAAAAGTTAATATTCATGAGCACCCAATTATCAAAGCTTAACGTTCCGTCCGTTGAATACCCCATCAATTAGTGCTAGAACAACACTGTTCCCGAAAATATATTTCATTCGTAAACGGTAGCGAACCGTTTGAATGAGGGTTTGTCAAACCCATATGGCCATATAACATAAGTTCTCGCTTACACCATCTGATGTAACTAATGATAATCGGATTGAGGATTTTCGTTCTAAACTCGTATGTAGAATGTTTGTTTTCCCGTTCTTGTGTTCACTTAGTTCAAAAGAATCGTTTATGTTTTCTCATCCCAAAAGTAAGTTTAAAAGAGTAAAAGTGGGACTATGATCTCACCTTGTATGCACGAACCAAAAAGTACTTCGACAAGTGACGTGTGCAAAGAACAATGCTAGTCTTGACCTAAACAAATAGGTTGTATTAATAACGGTAACCACGATAGGTCAAAGATGTTCAATTAGTCCTATGGCTCGTTACGACTCGATTATTTAGCATGTGAAATCAAATTGTCAAGTTTTATGCAAGATACAAGTATATAAACAAGTTAGGAAGGTTGCAAAAATCATTTGGTTAAGTTTGACAAAAAGTCAAACTTTGGTCGGTCAAAGTCAACGAAAAAGTCAACACGCTCGGGTCGTGTCCCGAACTATTTTTCTGAGGTTTTTAATCATGTATGAGCATGCTAGGACAAGTTACATGTGAATCGGAGGTGCGTAGCATAGCAAACATTATTCGAAAATTGACCAAATTGGACAGACCCAATCGGCGCGCCGCGCGGGGGGTATGGCGCGCCGCGCCACCCTGCTGCTTCAGCTATTTTTCTGCTTTTTAAATGTGCACGAACCAAAACCAATTTTAACACAATTCTTGACCCGCAAACGCTTATAACGCCTATCATACATCGTTGAAAAGGTATTTTGACAAGGAATGCAACTAAACACATATCATCAATCAAGCTTGCACTTATGACAAACAAAACCGCATTTAATGTTCCATAATCAATGCATTCAAGTCAATATTGCAATTTAATGATTTGGCAACCAAATTACATGTACAATATGCCGTTTCGAAGGTAATTAAGCATACAACACAACCTAACACTTACAATTAACATCTCATATCATTTAATGCATCAAGAATCCATTCCTAGTTCGTGAAACCCTAACCAAAAGTCACCAAATTTCATAATCAAGTTTAAGGGGTTTCTTGATCAATCTTTACATCATAATGGAGCTAGTAACACTAAGAACAAGATTAAAACATGAAGTCTTAGCATCTAACAACATATGAACACTTAAAACTCAAGATTAAGCATGTTAACTTTCCATATGAACTAGTTACACCAAAATGGCAAGAACAAGCATACAAATCACATAAACAAACTAGACTTGAGCCATAGACACTAATTAACAACCTTTTAACTCAAAAATCTCAAGAACACATAAAATTAGTGATTTTAGAAAGTTACCCAAATGTAATGAGGTTGGTATGGAATCGAAGAGGAGATCACGAGGAGTTCAAATACGTAATTTGTTTGGCAAGATAATCACTAGCTCGATTTAAGATGATGATTCTTTGATGGAGCAAATTTAAGGAAAATGTGAAAGTAGGAGAAATAAAGGAAAATGAAATGAAAATGTGAATGAGTGGATAGAAAGGGTGTTGACCACCACTTTGACCTAGTGGTTTCTTTGACACTTTGACAAGTTTAGTCCCTCATGTTTTAATCGGGTGCGTTAAATTACCTAAACAAGATAATTTGAAACGCGTATCAACGAGACGTGTTATAAACATATAACGGAACATAAATAGTTAAACGGAAAAGTAAACGGAAAAAGGCGGGATGTTACAAACTATAGTCTCAAACCACCATATAGCTACCTTGAACCACCATTGCAAACACCCATCACCGTTACACACCATCGCATAATCACCAACTCTCTCTATTTCTCTCTCCAAATCATGATCATGAACCCATCAAACTTCATTAAACACCACCCATCATTGTCATTCAATTGTTACCATTTTGTTCCTGTTAGCATTCGAACCATGGCCACCATACAACCATTTGCAACCTCAAAAACATATGAACTGCAGCTACTTCTGTCTCCTATTTATTTCACCATTCAAACCCACCAAGAACATCAAACCTTTTCTACTGTGTTTTCCTGTTTTGTTTACTATTAACCGAGAACCCCACCACCAAAACAACCATCGATCACCACAATTTTCTGATACTTCATGATCACCACCATCATCTCCAATCACAAACCTCATCACCATCACAACCCATGACTGCAAATACCTACTGCTACTACCCTCGTTTCTATTTCTTGTCCGGCTGATCAAGAAAATAATATATACATATTTTTTTTGCAGCCGTGAACACCTAGAACCGTCTCTCGAACTCTTTCATTCTTGCCTTTACTTGTACCTACTGCAACTGCACGTTTTTTTTCTTCTTCTGTTCCTGTCACCGGAACCCAAACCCAATTCAAAACAAATTGAACGATGACGATTTATTGAAAATAATGAAGTTGTGAAGAAGTTAAACGATGAAAACGATTGATGATGATGATTGATCCAGCTGTTTCCCTTTTATCTTTCTATCAAACCCTACAAACCCCACTTCTTAGGATTCGGTGCATTTTTTTTAAAAAAAAAAAAAACCGTAAACCAGTTGGGTTGTAAAACAATTTGGGTCATGTAATTGTATATTGGGCCGTGGACAAAGGGATGTTGGGCCGTAGGGTTATTGGGTCGTGACCCAATAGTGTAGTAAAGAAATTAAGGAGAAGGAAAACTGTTAAAAAACGAGATATATAAGATTTAATCGGGGTTTATAACACAAATGCAATGACAGATTAATGGTAAAGAGGGTGGATGTTTAAGCGAGAGGTTGTGGGTTCGAGCCCTGTCAAAAGCAGTTATTTTCTTTTTGGAACTTTTTCGTGAGGTAGTTTTACTTATTATTATTATTATTATTATTATTATTATTATTATTATTATTATTATTATTATTATTATTATTATTATTATTATTATTATTATTATTATTATTATTATTATTATTATTATAAAAGTTATCAATATGATTATTAAGGTTATTAACATCCTTATTACTAATATCATTTTTATCATTATTATTAAAATTACTATTTTTATTAAAATTATTATTTTTATCAACACTATCATTATTTTTATGATTTTTAGTAATAAAATATTACAGTAAAAATTTAATATATAATAACATTAATGAGTTACCTTTTAAATTAACATTAATAATATATATTAATTAATTATTTCAAATATAGAAAATGAATATATTATCAATATAACTATATGTATAAATATTAATCATTTTACAAAATAATTATACAATTAAAAATTTAATACATAAATAAAGTATATATATTTTAATTAGAATTTAGTATGAATATTATAAAACTACAAAGCTTAATATATATATAAGTATTACATGGAATTACGTGATTAAATGTTTTAATATATATAATTGGTATAGGTTCGTGAATCCGAGGTCAACTCTACACTTGTTAAATGACGTCATATGTATTTTTACTACAAAATACAGTATGGTGAGTTTCATTTGCTCCCTTTTTAATTGCTTTGCAATTTACATTTTTTGGGCTGAGAATACATGCGATATTTTATAAATGCTTTACGAAATAGAGACAAGTGATTTAAAATGATATTCTGCAGATTGATGTGCTAGGTAATTTAGTTACATGTTATAGGAGCATGTAAGCGCGAATCCTAAAGATAGATCTATCGGGTTTAACACCCCCATCCTGTAGGCTGCACTAGACATAAGAACTAGTGGGCGGATGTTTAGTACTTCGAGGATTATTTATACACTTGCGAGTGTACATATCCATCTTTGCGAAGATGACTTATTATATTATTGTTAAGGTTGGTTACTGAGGCCTCACCATAAGCAGAACGGTTTTATACACTTACGAGTGTACATATATATATAAACGGAAATCTTGTGGTTTATTAAAATATTGAAATGATTGTTATGATAAACCTATGAACTCACCAACCTTTTGGTTGACACTTTAAAGCATGTTTATTCTCAGGTACGAATTAAGTCTTCCGCTGTGCATTTGCTCAATTTAAGGACATTACTTGGAGTCGATCATCGCAATGGGACCAAATGTTAATGACTTCGTCCAGGTGGATAAGGACGGGTCCTCACATGTGGTATCAGAGCGAATAAGAATAAATAATGAAGTATTGATTTCATTAGCGAAATACTCCGCAAAGATTATGTAATCTTTAATATTTTAGAGATTATTCATTTCTAATTCAAGCCGAAATATAAATGAGCTTAATATGATATTAACTCATTAAATCTGTATTACATATGAAGAAAATATACATACATATATTTTCATAAAAACGGTAATAAAAATTCTTTTGTACAAAGTATTAATTGTGAAATCTTTAACGGGTAGGTAATACTCGGGAAATATATAAGTTCAGAATTAATATATTATATTGTACATTCTTCAACTTTGATTCAAAAATTATTAACTATGCTCACAGCGATATACAATCGTTTTCATACAAATTCAATTACATATTCTGATATTGACGGATCAGAATCCGAGTCATAACTCTGAACCGGTGAAATCATTCTTAGATCTCTACATCTTTCAAAGCTATACTTTGACTTCAAAACTGTGAAAGATCCTTTGGTATTGTTTTTACCAAAAATAACCTTGTAATTCCTTTTCAAAATATCCAGTATTATCAACCATTCAACCAGTCAACGACGACCTTTCAGACTTGTAATTTTGGTATATACGTTTTCGTTACTAGAGAACCTTTCATGTTCCACCACATTAGCAGTAAATTTACCAACAACTTCATTGATCTTTGACCTTCCGAAAAATCCTTATACTCATTGAAACTGTATCATGTACTCATCCACATCTTGCAACGGTGATTGCCATACCAACTATCGGGAATTAGCAATCAGTATTTTGAATCTCGCAGCATTTTCTACGACAACAGTTATATATAGATAACATCTATCTTCTAGACTTACAGATTTCGAATGTGAAGTTTCTGAAAAACACCTTAAACTACGAACTAGTTCTCGAAATCTTGAAAAAATGCTGATGAAGCAGCAAAAACTATAAACGACCTTAACAGTAAAAAGTTTGATGATAAAGGATAGTGTGCTGGCAAAGCTCAGAAAAAGAGAAAGTTTGGAACTGGAAAACGGATTGAGCAAAGTATGAAAGAGGCTGTGAATAAATCACAAGGATGAAATCTGCCTTCAAAGAATCCAAATGATTCAGTATCTGCTGAAGCCATTAACGAATACCTTGCTTCTGAATCTAAACCCTTGCGGACAATATTCTTCATCATCCTCTGACATTAGAAATTCTAAGATATCATCGAATCTTTCATTATAAATATCCTCCATATTTCTGGAGATAATTTCATAATCATTCGTATCGGAAATCAATTTTCTCCTTGCGATATCTGTGTTATATCATAAAAGAAACTATTTTAGTTTCTAAATTCTGAAACTTTCAAGTTTAAAATATGAATATTTTGAAAGTGGTGTTGGGAGCTGAAGCATGAGTTAGTATAACATAATGACACTTGATCAACGTGATTATATTACAGTAAGTCATGCTGAGTTTCTAATGGAAAGTGATAAAGGTTCTCAGATCATACCCTCATCATGAACCATGTTACATAACTCTTTCATTCTATTTAACCTCTAAACATATCAAGAAAATATTTTTCTTGATGATTCGGTCTTTTCCAGATATTCTGATAATTTGACAAATCAATATCGTGCCATTACAATTTCTTTCTTAGAACATTAACTATGTTCATTCCGAAATGAATAGCTACGAATTCTAGACCATTATTCGCTTAACTTAAGGTCGGGAAGAGAAAACGAAAGCATGAAGCTCCGAAATATAATGGAGAATATAAAGCCCGATAACAACCCCGAAATTACAAACCGTGTATATCAATGCGTATAGCAATATAAAGACACGGGAGAATGAAAAACACTATAACCCCAAGGTAATAGTAGAAGAAAATAACTTCCTCTGGTGGCAGATGAAAAAGAAGAATGAAGGATACGATAGCCAGGAAAATATCAAGAATCAGAACTGGATTAAGCATTTTCACAATCTATTGGGATGTATGAAATAAGAAAGAATATTATAGGAGTGTTGAAAATAAATGAAACGGAAGAGGTCAATTTATAGCAAAATATCGGACGCAGCAATAGAGGCAGATTACGCATTTAATCGAAGAAAATCCTAATTTCCGCAAATTCTGAAGAATCAAATCTTATTTAGATTATGAAGATTTTCTATTCCTTAAAATCCGGAAATCAATTGTTACTACATCAAGAGATAAGATGCATCTCTATTCTCCATTTCACTTGATTACGATAACTTCTCTCATACACTTCTAGTAATTGGATTGTTGTATCTATATTATTCAACCGTGATAAAACTTTAGTTATCGACTCATATTCGTCATGAAAACATTTTTATTGTTAGCCATGACGACCTCACTCAAATTTCAGGACGAAATTTCTTTAACGGGTAGGTACTGTGATGACCCGGAAATTTCTGACCAAATTTAAACTTAATCTTTGTATGATTAACAGTTCCGACACGATAAGCAAAGTCTGTAAAACTGAATCTCAAAATTTTTGAACTACTTTTATATATTTAAAAACCCTTCGATTGTTTTCGACGATTCGCGAACAATTATATGTAAATAGATACATATATACTATAACTTGAAAAGGTAACAATGTTTTAATTGCATGATACCGTACATTAAACTTATTGGTTTATATATCTAATTGAATATATATGATTTAAAGTTATTTAGTAAACGATAGTAACATTCGTTTATTGATTCAATTGATATTCAGATAAGTTAACTAAAGCGTTTAAGATGAACCAGTAAAACACTAATTTGCTACAGTATTTTCAAATTGCTACAGTACCCAAAATGCTACAGTGTTTGTGAAAATCACTATTTGCTACAGTGAAATTGACTTTGCTACAGTGAATTGCTACAGTAATAATTTATAAAAGTAGATGACCAAAACACTCGAAAGTTTAAGATACACTTTGAGTGATATAATTTAGGGATAATTTAAGTTTATATTTTGACAAAGGTACGAGTCACGAAACGAAAAGTACTAGTTTTCTCAGCGTACGAAAGGGCGTTCGAAAAACCAGAACCGGGACATAAGTCGAGTGATGACATACGACTTATCAGAACAAAAATTACAAGTCAACTATGCATGTGAATTTAATATAATATATAATTAATTATATAAATTAAATATATTATATATAATATAAAATTATGTCGACAAACAAGAAGTTAAAAATTTGTGAGCTGTCCCAGGGTTCCATGCGATCGCATGGCCTTGAAGCACAAATCCCATGCGATCGCATGGGGTACTTTTTCAGGTATGATTGCTATAAATTGCAGTTTTTGGCTCGAGATAATCACACACATACACAAATATAGATATACTCCGTAATATTATTTATTATTATTATTATTATTATTATTATTATTATTATTATTATTATTATTATTATTAATAATAATAAGATTATTATTAATCTTATTATTTTTTATTATTAGTGTTATTATTTTTGCGATACAAAAATAATAATGTACATAAAATATTACGACGGAGTGCTGTCCAAGTAATTTTCAAAACGTGTTTCCAAGCGAGCTAGAGCTAAGGAAAATATGGGTTATTGCCAAGGAAATTATGGGTAATGTTCGAGGGTATTTTTGTGAATCAAACCTCGTGTTTATCATCTCTGATGCGTCTACGTGCTTTTCTACAATATTGTATATCAATATTAAACAGTGAGTTTCATATGATCCCTTTTACTCAATATATTTTTGGGCTGAGAATACATGCGATTGTTTATAAATACCGAAAATACTAGATTTATATGTGTGAGTTTATAGTATCCCTTTTTAAATACTTTAAATATTTTTGGGCTGAGAATACATGAAAATGCTTTATTAACCGATATACAATATTTATATGCGTGAGTTTCATTGATCTTTTTTTTAATTGCTTTTGCAATATATATTTTTGGGCTGAGAATACATGCAATTTATTTTAAACGCAATGGATACAAGTACATATTAAATTCCACACTGAGTTTGAACCGAAAATCCCTTAGCTTTGGTAACTGTTAACTGCCAGTTATAAGAACTGGTGGGCGCGAGTAGTAGTATATGGATCCATAGGGCTTGATATCCCCGTCCGAGCTAGAGCGCTAGCCTTTTAACGGACATATGCTATTTGAGAAGCGTACACGTTGGTTGGCGTGTATTATTAAGATGATTATACAAAGGGTACAAATTATATATACGTTAGGTTTAGTTACCAGGGTGCTCAATTTTGTAGAATATTTTGATAAACGTTTCTGGATGAAACAACTGAAATCTTGTGGTCCACCTTTTATTTAAAACATATTGATAAATGTTTTGAATGATATAACTGGACTTTTGTAATCCACATTGATATACGAATTATGTGTAATATTAAAACTATGAACTCACCAACCTTTGTGTTGACACTTGTTAGCATGTTTATTCTCAGGTTTCCTAAAAGTCTTTCGCTGTTTGCTTAGATGTTAGACAAGCTATGTGCATGGAGTCTTACATGACATATTTTTCAAGGAAACATTGCATTCACCAAATCATCACCATGTATCTTATTTTGACTGCATTGTCAACGGAAGTACTGTTGTAAAATATTATTTATGGTGATTGTCTATATGTAAAAATCATCAGATGTCGAAAACCTTTGATTTAAATATTCATTTATGGTGTGCATTTTCAAAAGAATGCAATGTTTACAAAACGTATCATATAGAGGTCAAATACCTCGCAATGAAATCAATGAATGACGTGTTCGTCCATATGGATTTGGAGCGATCGTCACAGATTTTGACTCAAGCTCCGAAGACAGTGTAACCTGAATGGATCAACCAGTTAGTCATCACCAATTCTAGATGAATTGGGGATGGGTTCGTAGCCTACTTAATTATTGGAGGCATGAAGAAGGTGATCCCTTCTACCAACCGAATTCACCTCTGGGTGAAGAACCTGAAGCACTTACCGGCGAACCTGTCCGAAACACCATTTTCTCTCTCATTTCCTGAGTATCTCGTCACGATCATATACTATACCAAATTCTAGATCTTATTAATCCACTCGTCCGAACCGACAGTCACCCCGGTACAATAGAAGAAGTCAACGAGCTTCGCGCTCGAGTAGTTGCTTTAGAGAATATGGTGCGAAGGTTACAAACACCAGCAGCAGCACCAGCAGCATAACCAGTACCACCATTACCAACATCAATATCTGCATCCCACATCTCAATATCAAAATCTTTACCACAAACATCAACATCATACGCACCATATATACCAAGGAGTACCAACAACAATGAAAGATGAAGTATTGATCCATAACTTCATTGATATTCTGCGAAGAATATGTGGTTCCTAATAGTTTTAGAGATTACATATTCTAGCTCAAACCGAAAATCATATGAGCTTAATATCATATTAATTCATTAAATCCATGATTATATCTGAAGAAAATATATATGTATATATGTTTTCATAAAGATTGTAATTAAAAATTCATTCGTACAAACTGTTAATGGTGAAAATAATTTAACGGGTAGGTAATACCCGAGGAATATTTTGATTTCACATTAATAAGTTACACTGTACATTCTTCGAATCTGATTCTACAGTCATTTACTATCCTACTTACACCGATATACGAATATGTTCACCAAAAAATAACCATTTTCTTTCAATTTCATATTTGTATTTTGACTTCTCAGAATCCAACAAGTGGCATAATGAAGAAAACATTTGACAAAATAAAATTTGTTAGAAACAAACAAATTAACTATGAGAAAAATTTTGTTAAGAATTCACGCTAACTGTTCCAACTAACTGTTCCTAGCTAACAGATTACATTTTATTTATCGCAATTTATTTATTGCAATTTACATTCTCTCAATTTTATTTATCGTCATTTAATTTCTGTTATTTACTTTACGCACTTTATTTATCATCATTTAATTTTTGTTATTTATTTTACGCACTTTAAATATCGGGACACGTATACAAGGTTTTGACATATCATATCGACGCATCTATATATATTATTTGGAATAACCATAGACACTCTATATGCAGTAATCCGGGAGTTAGCTATACATGGTTGAGGTTGATTCTACAATAATATATATAGTTTGAGTTGTGATCGAGTCTGAGACGTATACGGGTCACGATACGTATTAATTAATTCGAATATTATATATTACACTATATATGAATCATTGGATTGTTAACTGTGGACTATCAACTGTGGACTAATAACATTGGACAATTAAAATGAATTAAAATATTAATTATAACATATGAAACTAAACATTTCTTCAAGTTGCCACTTGATTTCATCTTAAACCTCGTTTGAATCTTGACGATTCCAATCCATGTTCAAATCTTTCATGATCCTTGAAAACACCTCGATCGAGAGGATGAACCAGCCACACTTTATCTACGGAAGAAAAGATTGATGCAAAAAGTTATTCATCTAAAAAACTCTCGGAAACTGAATAATTGTTTAACACGTAGCTGTGCTAATTCCTTTAGTGTTATTATTACCCAAAATAATTTGGTTATCCCTTTCAAAGTAGCAAATTTTGTCACAGCTCCAGCAAGTCAACTCCGACTTTTCATCCGAAACAACCTTATTATAACCTTGATATATATGCGTACTCTTTATTGTTACCGGGGAACCTTTTATATTCCACCATATTACCATCAACGTTTAATCATCTAAAAACACAATTCTCCTAAAACTACCTCGGTTTAATAACCGATGACCCAGATCCGTTAACTTTGAAAATGCTGATGAAGCAGCATGTTGTAGATGGTCTTAATGGCCCAAAGTTGATAATAAATAATGGAGTGTTGGAAACGCTCAATAGAAAAATTGAGTACTGAAAAGTGGATTATGCGAAACTATAAAGGAAGTTGTGGACAAATCACAAGGAATAAGTATTGACTTCAAAGAATCCAAATGATTTAATGCCTGCTGAAGTTTTTAGCGAATATCTTGCTCCTTACTCTAAACCCTTACGGACAATAGTCTTCATCATCCTCTGATCTTAGATATTCGAAGATATTATCGTATCTTTCATTATAAATATCCTCAATATTTCTGAAGATATCTTCATAAATATTCTTGTCTGATATTAATTATCTCTCCGCTCTATCTGTATTACATCATAAAAGAAACTATTTTAGTTTCTAAATTTTGAAACCTTCGAGCTTAAAGTATGAATGCTTTTGAAGTAGTGTTGGGAACTGAAGCATGAGTTAGTATAATATAATGACACTTGATCAACGTGATTATATTACAGTAATTCATGCTGAGTTTCTAATGGAACATGATGATTCACAGTACCGTCATCATGTGCCATGTGACACCACTCTTGTATTCTATTTAACCTCTAAACATTTCAAGAAAATATTTTTTTCTTGATGATTCGGTCTTTTCTCAAATATTCTGATAATTTGACAAGTCAAATTTTGCTATTGCTGTTTCTTTATAGAACATTAACAATGTTCATTCTGAAACTTATATCTACGAATTTTGGACTATTACAAGAGATGCCAATTACAAGAAGAAGAAACGAAGGGACAAAGCTCCGAAATAGAAATTGGAGTATAAATCACGGCAAATAGGAGAGAGTATTAACTGGAGAGTACAATGATTATAGAAAACAGAAGCAAGGACTTCGAAGTATAAGAGAAGATATAAAGCCCGATAATGACACATAAATTACAAACCGTGTATATCAATGTTTATAGCAACATAAAGACACGGGAGGATTAAAAGCACTATAACCCTAAGGGAAAAATAGAAATAAGCAGACTCCTCTGGTGGAAGTTGGAAAAGGAGAATGATGGTTGTGATAGTAAGGATGAGGACAAGGATTAGAACTGGGTTAAGCATTTTCACAATCGTTTGAAAGTATGGATCGAGAAAGAAAGAATTGGAGTGGTGAAAATAATGGAACGAAAGAAGTTCATTTATAAAGAAGAGACCAGACAAAGCAATCGAGACAGATAATCGCATTAAATTAAAGAGAATCCTAATTTTCCATAAACCTCGAAGAATCAAATCCTTTAGATTTCCAAGATTTTCTTTTAAATCCCTTGAATTCCGGAAATCCACCATGACTACATTAAAAGTTAAGACGAACCTTATTTTCTAAATTCAACCATGACTACGTCAAAAGTTATGACGAAACTTACCTTTCTCATTTCATTATTCAGTGATAGCTTCACTCGTACTCTTCGAGTAATCGAATTATCTTATCAATATTACTCAACAGTAATAAAACTCTATTTATCAGCTCAAATTCGTCATGAAAACATTTTTATTGTTAGCCATGACGACCTCACTCAAATTTCGGGACGAAATTTCTTTAACGGGTAGGTACTGTCACGACCCGGAAAATTTCGACTAATTTAAAACCAAACTTTAGATACGATTCATTATCTTTGACACGATAAGCAAAGTCTGTTAGGTTGAGTCTCAAAAATGTTTGAACTATTTCATATATTCAATTGACCTTTAACTGTTTTCGACGATTCACGAACCACTATTTGTAAATAGATATGTTTATATTTAAATATATATATATATATATATATATATATATATATATATATATATATATATATATATATATATATATATATATATATATATATATATATATATATATATATCTTGAAATATAATTTATGATGTAATTTTTACTTAACAAATTAATGATCGCAATTTATACCATAATGAGTGAAATAAATAAAGATAATTATTTTCTTCTGAAGACTTTTAATTCGCCACTGAGTAAACAACGGAGTATGATATATTAACCCGAGAAAAGTGTCGGTACTCATAGATTAAATGACATTTTTTGGACTTGAAGTATTATTGTTGATCATTTCATTTTCCTTTCCAACTAAAGGGGATAATTTGTGAGTGTTAGTTTATTAATAAAATAAAGTAATAATGTACCACGTATATAATTATAATTGCAATTGTTAATGAATGCATGGCTTATTTAGTCATCTTTAAATTTCCTTTTTAATTTGGAAAGCAACATCCCGCAGGCATTACTTTAGGTAATTTATAACTTTGATAACATTTTTTTTTTAAATCAACCTTTCATGAATAAGATGTATAAGACAAACAAATGGCTGTTAATTTACTGGATATATTGTTTTATGGCTCCATCAATTAGTCTCGAAATATCTGATGCTCACTGTGACTCACTGTTGAATTATTGATTTTTTTGCATTGTACTATTGTATATTACTGTGGTTGATTGTTTTGATTATTTCTCCACCCAATTATATATATCAAAAGCATACATACTTACAACAAAAATAAATTTAGAGATATGCATACAACACCCATCAAGTCACCATTACTCTCCACCGTGAACTATAGTCTCAAACCACCATATAGCTACCTTGAACCACCATTGCAAACACCCATCACCGTTACACACCATCGCATAATCACCAACTCTCTCTATTTCTCTCTCCAAATCATGATCATGAACCCATCAAACTTCATTAAACACCACCCATCATTGTCATTTAATTGTTACCATTTTGTTCCTGTTAGCATTCGAACCATGGCCACCATACAACCATTTGCAACCTCAAAAACATATGAACTGCAACTGCTTCTGTCTCTTATTTATTTCGCCATTCAAACCCACCAAGAACATCAAACCTTTTCTACTATGTTTTCCTGTTTCGTTTACTATTAATCGAGAACCCCACCACCAAAACAACCATCGATCACCACAATTTTCTGATACTTCATGATCACCACCATCATCTCCAATCACAAACCTCATCACCATCACAACCCATGACTACAAATACCTGCTGCTACTACCCTCATTTCTATTTCTTGTCCGGCTGATCAAGAAAATAATATATACATAATTTTTTTGCAGCCGTGAACACCTAGAACCGTCTCTCGAACTCTTTCATTCTTGCCTTTACTTGTACCTACTGCAACTGCACGTTTTTTTTTCTTCTTCTGTTCCTGTCACCGGAACCCACACCCAATTCAAAACAAATTGAACGATGACGATTTATTGAAAATAATGAAGTTGTGAAGAAGTTAAACGATGAAAACGATTGATGATGATGATTGATCCAGCTGTTTCCCTTTTATCTTTCTATCAAACCCTACAAACCCCACTTGTTAGGATTCGGTGCATTTTTTTAAAAAAAAAAAAAACCGTAAACCATTTGGGTTGTAAAACAATTTGGGTCATGTAATTGTATATTGGGCCGTGGACAAAGGGATGTTGGGCCGTAGGGTTATTGGGTCGTGACCCAATAGTGTAGTAAAGAAATTAAGGAGAAGGAAAACTGTTAAAAAATGAGATATATAAGATTTAATCGGGGTTTATAACACAAATGCAATGACAGATTAATGGTAAAGAGGGTGGATGTTTAAGCGAGAGGTTGTGGGTTCGAGCCCTGTCAAAAGCAGTTATTTTCTTTTTGGAACTTTTTCGTGAGGTAGTTTTACTTATTATTATTATTATTATTGTTATTATTATTATAAAAGTTATCAATATGATTATTAAGGTTATTAACATCCTTATTACTAATATCATTTTTATCATTATTATTATTAAAATTACTATTTTTATTAAAATTATTATTTTTATCAACACTATCATTATTTTTATGATTTTTAGTAATAAAATATTACAGTAAAAATTTAATATATAATAAAATTAATGAGTCACCTTTTAAATTAACATTAATAATATATATTAATTAATTATTTCAAATATAGAAAATGAATATATTATCAATATAACTATATGTATAAATATTAATCATTTTACAAAATAATTATACAATTAAAAATTTAATACATAAATAAAGTATATATATTTTAATTAGAATTTAGTATGAATATTATAAAACTACAAAGCTTAATATATATATATAAGTATTACATGGAATTATGTGATTATATGTTTTAATATATATTATTGGTATAGGTTCGTGAATCTGAGGTCAACCCTACACTTGTTAAATGACGTCATATGTATTTTTACTACAAAATACAGTATGGTGAGTTTCATTTGCTCCCTTTTTAATTGCTTTGCAATTTACATTTTTTGGGCTGAGAATACATGCGATATTTTATAAATGCTTTACGAAATAGAGACAAGTGATTTAAAATGATATTCTGCGGAGCATGTAAGCGTGAATCCTAAAGATAGATCTATCGAGTTTAACACCCCCATCCTGTAGGCTGCACTAGACATAAGAACTAGTGGGCGGATGTTTAGTACTTCGAGGATTATTTATACACTTGCGAGTGTACATATCCATCTTTGCGAAGATGACTTACTATATTATTGTTAAGGTTGGTTACTGAGGCCTCAACATAAGCAGAACGGTTTTATACACTTACGAGTGTACATATATTTATAAACGGAAATCTTGTGGTCTATTAAAATATTGAAATGATTGTTATGATAAACCTACGAACTCACCAACCTTTTGGTTGACACTTTAAAGCATGTTTATTCTCATGTACGAATTAAGTCTTCCGCTGTGCATTTGCTCAATTTAAGGACATTACTTGGAGTCGATCATTGCAATGGGACCAAATGTTAATGACTTCGTCCAGGTGGATAAGGACGGGTCCTCACACGTTTGGGTTGACTAACGCACCAGCTGTGTTCATGGACCTCATGAATCGAGTGTGTGGACCATACCTTGACAAGTTTGTCATTGTTTTCATTGATGACATACTTATTTACTCAAAGAATGACCAAGAGCACAAAAAACATTTGAGAAAAGTGCTAGAATTGTTAAGGAAAGAAAAACTGTACGCTAAGTTTTCAAAGTGTGCATTCAATTCCTCGGTCATATAGTGAACAAAGAAGTATTCAGGTGGATCCAGCAAAGATTGAAACCGTTGAAAAGTGGGAAACCCCGAAAACTCCGAAACACTTACGTCAATTTTTAGGGCTGGCTGGTTATTACAGGAGATTCATCCAAGATTTTTCCAAAATAGCAAAACCCTTGACTGCATTAACGCATAAAGGGAAGAAATTTGAATGGAAAGATGAATAAGAGAAAGTGTTTCAATTGTTGAAGAAAAGGTTAACTACGGCACCTATATTGTCATTACCTGAAGGGGATGATGATTTTGTGATATATTGTGATGCCTCAAAGCAAGATCTCGGTTGTGTATTAATGCAACGAACGAAGGTAATTGCTTATGCGTCTAGACAATTGAAGATTCACGAGCAGAATTATACGACGCATGATTTAGAATTAGGCCGGTTGTTTTTGCATTAAAGACTTGGAGGCACTAATTATATGGGGTCAAAAGTATTATATATACCGACCACAAAAGTCTTCAACATATATTTAATCAGAAACAACTGAACATGAGGCAGCGCAGATGGATTGAATTGTTGATTAATTACGACTTTGAGATTCGTTACCACCCAGGGAAGGCAAATGTGGTAGCCGACGCCTTGAGCAGAAAGGACAGAGAACCCATTCGTGTAAAATCTATGAATATAATGATTCACACTAGCCTTACTACTCAAATAAAGGAGGCGCAACAAGGAGTTATAAAAGAGGGAAACTTAAAGGATGAAATAAATAAAGGATCGGAGAAGCATCTTAATATTGGAGAAGACGGAACCCGGTATAGGGCTGAAAGAATTTGGGTACTAAAATTTGGAGATATGAGAGAAATGGTACTTAGAGAAGCTCATAAAACTAGATACTCAATACATCCTGGAACGGGGAAGATGTACAAGGATCTCAAGAAACATTTTTGGTGGTCAGGTATGAAAGCCAATGTTGCTAAATACGTAGGGGAATGTTTGACGTGTTCTAAGGTCAAAGTGGAGCATCAGAATCCATCAGGTCTACATTAACAACCCGAAATCCCGGAATGGAAATGGGAAAACATTACCATGGATTTCATCACTAAATTGCCAAGGACTGCAAGTGGTTTTGATACTATTTGGGTAATAGTTGATCGTCTCACCAAATCAGCACACTTCTAGCCAATAAGAGAAGATGACAAGATGGAGAAGTTAGCACGACTGTATTTGAAGGAAGTCGTCTCCAGACATGGAGTACCAATCTCTATTATCTCTGATAGGGATGGCAGATTTATTTCAAGATTCTGGCAGACATTACAGCAAGTATTAGGAACTCGTCTAGACATGAGTACTGCCTATCATCCATAAACTGATGGGCAGAGCAAAATGACGATACAAATGCTTGAAGACGTGCTACGAGCATGTGTTATTGATTTCGGAAACAGTTGGGATCGACATCTACCGTTAGCAGAATTTTCCTACAACAACAGCTACCATTCAAGCATTGAGATGGCGCCGTTTGAAGCACTTTATGGTAGAAAGTGCAGGTCTCCGATTTTTTGGAGTGAAGTGGGGGATAGACAGATTACGGGTTCAGAGATAATACAAGAAACTACGGAGAAGATCATCCAAATTCAACAACGGTTGAAAACCGCCCAAAGTCGATAAAAGAGCTATGCTGAAATGTCCCGTTCTTATTGATTAAAAACGTTCCATATTAATTGATTTCATTGCGAGGTTTTCACCTCTATATGAGACGTTTTTCAAAGACTGCATTCATTCTTAAAACAAACCATAACCTTTATTTCATAAATAAAGGTTTAAAAAGCTTTACGTAGATTATCAAATAATGATAATCTAAAATATCCTGTTTACACACGACCAATACATAATGGTTTACAATACAAATATGTTACATTGAAATCAGTTCTTGAATGCAGTTTTTACACAATATCATACAAACATGGACTCCAAATCTTGTCCTTATTTTAGTATGCAACAGCGGAAGCTCTTAGTATTCACCTGAGAATAAACATGCTTTAAACGTCAACAAAAATGTTGGTGAGTTATAGGTTTAACCTATATATATATCAAATCGTAACAATAGACCACACGATTTCATATTTCAATACACATCCCATACATAGAGATAAAAATCATTCATATGGTGAACACCTGGTAACCGACATTAACAAGGTGCATATATATAAGAATATCCCTATCATTCCGGGACACCCTTCGGATATGATATAAATTTCGAAGTACTAAAGCATCCGGTACTTTGGATGGGGTTTGTTAGGCCCAATAGATCTATCATTAGGATTCGCGTCAATTAGGGTGTCTGTTCCCTAATTCTTAGATTACCAGACTTAATAAAAAGGGGCATATTCGATTTTGATAATTCAACCATATAATGTAGTTTCACGTACTTGTGTCTATTTTGTAAATCATTTATAAAACCTGCATGTATTCTCATCCCAAAAATATTAGATTTTAAAAGTGGGACTATAACTCACTTTCACAGATTTTTACTTCGTCGGGAAGTAAGACTTGGCCACTGGTTGATTCACGAACCTATAACAATTTATACATATATATCAAAGTACGTTCAAAATATATTTACAACACTTTTAATATATTTTGATGTTTTAAGTTTATTAAGTCAGCTGTCCTCGTTAGTAACCCACAACTAGTTGTCCACAGTTAGATGTACAGAAATAAATCGATAAATATTATCTTGAATCAATCCACGACCCAGTGTATACGTATCTCAGTATTGATCACAACTCAAACTATATATATTTTGGAATCAACCTCAACCCTGTATAGCTAACTCCAACATTCACATATAGAGTGTCTATGGTTGTTCCGAAATATATATAGATGTGTCGACATGATAGGTCGAAACATTGTATACGTGTCTATGGTATCTCAAGATTACATAATATACAATACAAGTTGATTAAGTTATGGTTGGAATAGATTTGTTACCAATTTTCACGTAGCTAAAATGAGAAAAATTATCCAATCTTGTTTTACCCATAACTTCTTCATTTTAAATCCGTTTTGAGTGAATCAAATTGCTATGGTTTCATATTGAACTCTATTTTATGAATCTAAACAGAAAAAGTATAGGTTTATAGTCGGAAAAATAAGTTACAAGTCGTTTTTGTAAAGGTAGTCATTTCAGTCGAAAGAACGACGTCTAGATGACCATTTTAGAAAACATACTTCCACTTTGAGTTTAACCATAATTTTTGGATATAGTTTCATGTTCATAATAAAAATAATTTTCCCAGAATAACAACTTTTAAATCAAAGTTTATCATAGTTTTTAATTAACTAACCCAAAACAGCCCGCGGTGTTACTACGACGGCGTAAATCCGGTTTTACGGTGTTTTTCGTGTTTCCAGGTTTTAAATCATTAAGTTAGCATATCATATAGATATAGAACATGTGTTTTGTTGATTTTAAAAGTCAAGTTAGAAGGATTAACTTTTATTTGCGAACAAGTTTAGAATTAACTAAACTATGTTCTAGTAATTACAAGTTTAAACCTTCGAATAAGATAGCTTTATATGTATGAATCGAATGATGTTATGAACATCATTAATACCTCAAGTTCCTTGGATAAACCTACTGTAAATGAGAAAAATAGATCTAGCTTCAAAGGATCCTTGGATGGCTTGAAAGTTCTTGAAGCAGAATCATGACACGAAAACAATTTTAAGTAAGATTTCCACTCGAAATAAGATTGTTATAGTTATAGAAATTGAATTAAAGTTTGAATATGATTATTACCTTGTATTAGAAAGATAACCTACTGTAAGTAACAAAGGTTTCTTGATCTTGGATGATTACTTGGAATGGATTTAGAAAACTTGAAAGTAAACTTGCAATCTTGGAAGTATTCTTGATTTTATGAAACTAGAACTTTTGGAATTTATGAAGAACACTTAGAACTTGAAGATAGAACTTGAGAGAGATCAATTAGATGAAGAAAATTGAAGAATGAAAGTGTTTGTAGGTGTTTTTGGTTGTTGGTGTATGGATTAGATATAAAGGATATGTAATTTTGTTTTCATGTAAATAAGTCATGAATGATTACTCATATTTTTGTAATTTTATGAGATATTTCATGCTATTTGCCAAATGATGGTTCCCACATGTGTTAGTTGACTCACATGGGCTGCTAAGAGCTGATCATTGTAGTGTATATAACAATAGTATATACATCTAAAAGCTGTGTATTGTAAGAGTACGAATACGGGTGCATACGAGTAGAATTGTTGATGAAACTGAACGAGGATGTAATTGTAAGCATTTTTGTTAAGTAGAAGTATTTTGATAAGTGTCTTGAAGTCTTTCAAAAGTGTATGAATACATATTAAAACACTACATGTATATACATTTTAACTGAGTCGTTAAATCATCGTTAGTCGTTACATGTAAATGTTGTTTTGAAACCTTTAGGTTAACGATCTTGTTGAATGTTGTTAACCCATTGTTTATTATAACAAATTAGATGGTAAATTGTTATATTATCATGATATTATGATATATAATATATCTTAGTATGATATATATACAGTTAAATGTCGTTACAACGATAATCGTTACATATATGTCTCGTTTCGAAATCATTAAGTTAGTAGTCTTATTTTTACATATGTATTTCATTGTTAATACACTTAATAATATATTTACTTATCATTTAACATAATTAACCAAGTGTATCAATATCTTAATATGATTCATATGTACCTAGTAAGACGTTGTTATAACGATAATCGTTATATATATCGTTTTCGAGTTTCTTAAATTAATAGTCTCATTTTTATGTATATAACTCATTGTTAAAATACCTAATGAGATACATACTTATAATAAAATCATGTTAACTATATATATAACCATATATATGTCATCGTATAGTTTTTACAAGTTTTAACGTTCGTGAATCACCGGTCAACTTGGGTGGTCAATTGTCTATATGAAACCTATTTCAATTAATCAAGTCTTAACAAGTTTGATTGCTTAACATGTTGGAAACACTTAATCATGTAAATAACAATTTCATTTAATATATATATAAATATAAACATGGAAAATTTTGGGTCACTACAGTACCTACCCGTTAAATAAATTTCGTCCCGAAATTTTAAGCAGTTGGAGGTGTTGACGTATCTTCTGGAAATAAATGAGGGTATTTCTTCTTCATCTGATCTTCACGCTCCCAGGTGAACTCGGGTCCTCTATGAGCATTCCATCGAACCTTAACAATCGGTATCTTGTTTTGTTTAAGTCTCTTAACCTCACGATCCATTATTTCGACGGGTTCTTCAATGAATTGAAGTTTTTCATTGATTTGGATTTCGTCCAATGGAATAGTGAGATCTTCTTTAGCAAAACATTTCTTCAAATTTGAGACGTGGAAAGTGTTATGTACAGTCGCGAGTTGTTGAGGTAGCTCCAGTTGGTAAGCTACTGGTCCGACACGATCTATAATCTTGAATGGTCCAATGTACCTTGGATTTAGTTTCCCCCGTTTACCAAATCGAACAACGCCTTTCCAAGGTGAAACCTTAAGCATGACCATTTCTCCAATTTCAAACTCTATATCTTTTCTTTTACTGTCCGCGTAGCTCTTTTGTCGACTCTGGGCGGTTTTCAATCTTTGTTGAATTTGGATGATTTTCTCGGTAGTTTTTTGTATTATCTCCGGTCCCGTAATATGTCTATCCCCCACTTCACTCCAACAAATCGGAGACCTGCACTTTCTACCATAAAGTGCTTCAAACGGCGCCATCTCAAGGCTTGAATGGTAGCTGTTGTTGTAGGAAAATTCTGATAACGGTAGATGTCGATCCCAACTGTTTCCGAAATCAATAACACAAGCTCGTAGCATGTCTTCAAGCGTTTGTATCATCCTTTCACTCTGCCCATCAATTTGTGGATGATAGGCAGTACTCATGTCTAGACGAGTTCCCAATGCTTGCTGTAATGTCTGCCAGAATCTTGAAATAAATCTGCCATCCCTATCAGAGATAATAGAGATTGGTATTCCATGTCTGGAGACGACTTCCTTTAAATACAGTCGTGCTAACTTCTCCATCTTGTCATCTTCTCTTATTGGCAGGAAGTGTGCTGACTTGGTGAGACGATCAACTATTACCCAAATAGTGTCATAACCACTTGCAGTCCTTGGCAATTTAGTAATGAAATCCATGGTAATGTTTTCCCATTTCCATTCCGGGATTTCAGGTTGTTGTAGTAGACCTGATGGTTTCTGATGTTCAGCTTTGACCTTAGAACACGTCAAACATTCTCCTACATATTTAGCAATATCGGCTTTCATACCTGGCCACCAAAAATGTTTCTTAAGATCCTTGTACATCTTCCCCGTTCCAGGATTTATTGAGTATCTGGTTTTATGAGCTTCTCTAAGTACCATTTCTCTCATATCTCCAAATTTTGGTACCCAAATTCTTTCAGCCCTATACCGGGTTCCGTCTTCCCGAATATTAAGATACTTCTCCGATCCTTTGGGTATTTCATCCTTTAAATTTCTCTCTTTTAAAACTCCTTGTTGCGCCTCCTTTATTTGAGTAGTAAGGTTAGTGTGAATCATTATATTCATAGATTTTACTCGAATGGGTTCTCTGTCCTTTCTGCTCAAGGCGTCGGCTACCACATTTGCCTTCCCCGGGTGGTAACGAATCTCAAAGTCGTAATCATTCAACAATTCAATCCACCTACGTTGCCTCATATTCAGTTGTTTCTGATTAAATATGTGTTGAAGAATTTTGTGGTCGGTATATATAATACTTTTGACCCCATATAAGTAGTGCCTCCAAGTCTTTAATGCAAAAACAACCGCGCCTAATTCCAAATCATGCGTCATATAATTTTGATCGTGAATCTTCAATTGTCTAGACGCATAAGCAATCACCTTCGTCCGTTGCATTAATACGCAACCGAGACCTTGCTTTGATGCGTCACAATAAATCACAAAATCATCATTCCCTTCAGGCAATGACAATATAGGTGCCGTAGTTAGCTTTTTATTCAATAATTGAAACGCCTTTTCTTGTTCATCCTTCCATTCAAATTTCTTCCCTTTATGCGTTAATGCAGTCAAGGGTTTTGCTATTTTGGAGAAATCTTGGATGAATCTTCTGTAGTAACTAGCCAATCCTAAAAATTGACGTATATGCTTCGGAGTTTTTGGGGTTTCCCACTTTTCAACAGTTTCGATCTTTGCCGGGTCCACCTGGATACCTTCTTTGTTCACTATGTGACCGAGGAATTGAACTTCTTCCAACCAAAATGCACACTTTAAAAACTTAGCGTACAGTTTTTCTTTCCTCAATACTTTTAGCACTTTTCTCAAATGTTCTTCGTGCTCTTGATCATTCTTTGAGTAAATAAGTATGTCATCGATGAAAACAATGACAAACTTGTCAAGATATGGCCAACACACTCGGTTCATAAGGTCCATGAACACAGCTGGTGCGTTAGTCAATCCAAACGGCATAACCATAAACTCGTAATGACCATAACGCGTCCTAAAAGCAGTTTTTGGAATATCATCCTCCTTTACTCGCATTTGATGATATCCAGAACGTAAATCGATCTTCGGATAAACCGACGAGCCTTGTAGTTGATCAAATAAGTCGTCAATTCTCGGCAGTGGATAACGGTTTTTGATGGTAAGTTTGTTCAACTCTCTGTAGTCAATACACAACCTAAATGTACCATTCTTCTTCTTGACAAACAAAACAGGAGCTCCCCATGGTGATGTGCTTGGTCGAATGAAACCACGTTCTAATAGTTCTTGCAGTTAGCTTTGCAGTTCTTTCATCTTGCTGGGTGTGAGTCTATAAGGAGCACGAGCTATTGGTGCAGCTCCTGGTACAAGATCTATTTGAAATTCAACAGATCGATGTGGAGGTGGTCCCAGTAATTCTTTCGGAAATACATCGGGAAATTCTTTTGCGACGGGAACATCATTGATGCTCTTTTCTTCAGTTTGTACTTTCTCGACGTGTGCTAGAATAGCATAGCAACCTTTTCTTATTAGTTTTTGTGCCTTCAAATTACTAATAAGATGTAGCTTCATGTTGCCCTTTTCTCCGTACACCATTAAGGGTTCTCCTTCTTCTCGTACAATGCGAATTGCATTTTTATAACATACGATCTCTGCTTTCACCTTCTTCAGCCAATCCATGCCAACTATTACATCAAAACTACCTAACTCTACTGGTATCAAATCAATCTTAAATATTTCGTTACCCAGTTTAATTTCTCAATTCCGGTATATATTATCTGCTGAAATTAATTTACCGTTTGCTAATTCGAGTAAAAATTTACTATCCAACGGTGTCAATGGACAACTTAATTTAGCACAAAAATCTCTACTCATATAGCTTCTATCCACACCCGAATCAAATAAAACGTAAGCAGATTTATTGTCAATAAGAAACGTACCCGTAACAAGCTCCGGGTCTTCCTGTGCCTCTGCCGCATTAATATTGAAAACTCTTCAGCGGCCTTGTCCATTTGTATTCTCCTGGTTCGGGCAATTTCTAATAATGTGGCCCGGTTTTCCACATTTATAATAAACTACATTGGCATAACTTGCTCCGACACTACTTGCTCTGCCATTACTCGTTCCGACACCATTTGTTCCTTTCGTTCTGTTAACCCCTGGTCCGTAGACCTCGCACTTCGCCACGCTATGACCATTTCTTTTACACTTGTTGCAAAATTTGGTGCAGAACCCCGAGTGATACTTTTTTCACCTTTGGCATAGCTGTTTCTGATTGTTGTTGTTGTTGCGGTTGTTATTGTTATTGGGATGATTGTTGTAGTTGTTGTTGTTGTTGTTGTTGTTGTTGTTGTTGTTGTTGTTGTTGTTGTTGTTGTTGGGTCGTTTTTTGTAGTTGCGATTGCTGTTTGCGATTGTTGGGATAATTGTTGCGATTATTATTGTAATTGCTGTTGTTGTTGTATTGGTGATTCTTATCACCGTTTTCCTCCCACTTTCTTTTGACTTGCTTCACATTGGCCTCTTCAGCCGTCTGTTCTTTAATTCTTTCCTCAATCTGGTTCACTAGTTTGTGAGCCATTCTACATGCCTGTTGTATGGAGGCGGGCTCGTGTGAACTTATATCTTCTTGGATTCTTTCCGGTAATCCTTTCACAAACGCGTCGATCTTCTCTTCCTCATCTTCGAACGCTCCCGGACACAATAGGCACAATTCTGTGAATCGTCTTTCGTACGTGGTAATATCAAATCCATGGGTTCGTAACCCTCTAAGTTCTGTCTTGAGCTTATTGACCTCGGTTCTGGGACGGTACTTCTCGTTCATCAAGTGCTTGAATGCTGACCACGGTAGTGCGTACGCATCATCTTGTCCCACTTGCTCTAGATAGGTATTCCACCATGTTAACGCAGAACCTGTGAAGGTATGCGTAGCGTACTTCACTTTGTCCTCTTCAGTACACTTTCTTATGGCAAACACCGATTCGACCTTCCCGGTCCACCGTTTCAATCCGATCGGTCCTTCGGTTCCATCAAATTCCAAAGGTTTGCAAGCAGTGAATTCTTTGTAGGTGCATCCTACACGATTTCCTGTACTGCTAGAACCAAGGTTATTGTTGGTATGTAGCGCAGCCTGTACTGTGGCTATGTTTGAAGCTAGAAAAGTACGGAATTCCTCTTCATTCATATTCACGGTGTGTCGAGTAGTCGGTGCCATTTCCTTCAAAATAGTCAAATGGAACAAGTTAATCATACAGAATATTAAGAGTAGTTAATAGTATTTCGTAGCATAATATGAACTCATTTATAAAAGCTTTTTCTTCATATTAGCATTTTATAAGTTTAAATTCGGGTAGTACCTACCCGTTAAGTTCATACTTAGTAGCTAATATACAATTCAACTACTACAATTCTATATGAAAAACTGATTATAATAATATTTCGCGTTCAAACTTTTATACAATATTTTACAAACTTACAATACCGCTTATTTTACATAAAGCATGAAATATAGCACACAATAACTTTGATACAAGATAGTTGTGAAGATAATTCTAGCTAGTACACAAGTCGTTCAGCAAAGGCAATAAAGACACGTAATTCATACGTCCAAAAACAAGTCATGCATTCTGGTTTTACTAGGACTACTTCCCATCCTTGGTCTTGTGGAACATAACCGTTATGGCCGTTGATAAGACAGCGTGTTGTAACGTTGTCAAAGGGACGAGGGTTACGTAATGTCCAACAGTCCCATAACAATCTAAAAACCTCATTTCTTACCCCAATTACCGACTCCGTTACTTGTGGGAACGTTTTGTTTAATAGTTGTAGCCCGATGTTCTTGTTCTCACTTTGGTGAGAAGCGAACATTACTAACCTGTAAGCATAGCATGCTTCTTTATGTTGCATGTTAGCCGCTTTTTCTAAATCATGAAGTCCTATATTCGGATACATTGAGTCAAAATAATTTCTTAACTCGTTGCGTAAAATAGCATTTGGGTTCCCCGCAATATATGCGTCAAAGTAAACACATCGTAACTTATGTGTTTCCCAATGTGATATCCCCCATCTTTCAAACGAAAGTCTCTTATAAACCAAGACATTCTTGGAACGTTCTTCGAATGTCTTACAAACTAATTTCGCCTTAAATAGTTGTGCCGAGGAATTCTGACCGACTCTAGACAAGATTTCATCAATCATGTCTCCGGGTAGGTCTCTTAAAATATTGGGTTGTCTATCCATTTTGTGTTTTTAAACTGTAAAATAGACAAGAGTTAGATTCATAAAAAAAATTACTTATTAATACAAGCAATTTTTACATATATCATAAAGCATAAGCACACTATATTACATATATTACACCACACGAATACAACTATCTTATTCCGACTCGCTCGTTTCTTCTTCTTCTATTTTGGTTCGTTTTGCCAAGTTTCTAGGGATATATGATGTTCCCCTAATACGAGCCGTCGTTTTCCACATTGGTTTAGAAAAACCTGGTGGTTTAAAGGTTCCCGGGTCATTGTTACAACTTAAGGGCTTCGGGGGTTGACGATACATATAAAGTTCATCGGGGTTGGAATTAGATTTCTCTATTTTTATGCCCTTTCCCTTATTATTTTCTTTTGCCTTTTTAAATTCAGTTGGGGTAATTTCTATAACATCATCGAAATTCTCGTCGGAATCCGATTCATCGGAGAATTGGTAATCCTCCCAATATTTTGCTTCCTTGGCGGAAACACCATTGACCATAATTAACCTTGGTCGGTTGGTTGAGGATTTTCTTTTACTTAACCGTTTTATTATTTCCCCCACCGATTCTATTTCCTCCTCCGGTTCCTCCTCTTCCGGTTCTGATTCTTCTTCCGGTTCCGACTCTTCTTCCGGTTCCTCTTCGGGAACTTGTGAATCAGTCCACGAATCATTCCAATTTACATTCGACTCTTCATTATTATTAGGTGAGTCAATGGGACTTGTTCTAGAGGTAGACATCTATCACATAATATCAAACGCGTTAAGAGATTAATATATCACATAATATTCACATGTTAAAAATATATAGTTTCCAACAAAATTTGTTAAGCAATCATTTTTCAAGTAAACACGGTCGAAGTCCAGACTCGCTAATGCATCCTAACAAACTCGATAAGACACACTAATGAAAAATTCTAGTTCTCTAAGACCAACGCTCGGATACCAACTGAAATGTCCCGTTCTTATTGATTAAAAACGTTCCATATTAATTGATTTCGTTGCGAGGTTTTAACCTCTATATGAGACGTTTTTCAAAGACTGCATTCATTTTTAAAACAAACCATAACCTTTATTTCATAAATAAAGGTTTAAAAAGCTTTACGTAGATTATCAAATAATGATAATCTAAAATATCTTGTTTACACACGACCATTACATAATGGTTTACAATACCAATATGTTACATCGAAATCAGTTCTTGAATGCAGTTTTTACACAATATCATACAAACATGGACTCCAAATCTTGTCCTTATTTTAGTATGCAACAGCGAAAGCTCTTAGTATTCACCTGAGAATAAACATGCTTTAAACGTCAACAAAAATGTTGGTGAGTTATAGGTTTAACCTATATATATCAAATCGTAACAATAGACCACAAGATTTCATATTTCAATACACATCCCATACATAGAGATAAAAATCATTCATATGGTGAACACCTGGTAATCGACATTAACAAGATGCATATATATAAGAATATCCCCATCATTCTGGGACACCCTTTGGATATGATATAAATTTCGAAATACTAAAGCATCCGGTACTTTGGATGGGGTTTGTTAGGCCCAATAGATCTATCTTTAGGATTCGCGTCAATTAGGGTGTTTGTTCCCTAATTCTTAGATTACAAGACTTAATAAAAAGGGGCATATTTGATTTCGATAATTCAACCATATAATGTAGTTTCACGTACTTGTGTCTATTTTGTAAATCATTTATAAAACCTGCATGTATTCTCATCCCAAAAATATTAGATTTTAAAAGTGGGACTATAACTCACTTTCACAGATTTTTACTTCGTCGGGAAGTAAGACTTGGCCACTGGTTTATTCACGAACCTATAACAATATATACATATATATCAAAGTATGTTCAAAATATATTTACAACACTTTTAATATATTTTGATGTTTTAAGTTTATTAAGTCAGCTGTCCTCGTTAGTAACCTACAACTAGTTGTCCACAGTTAGATGTACAGAAATAAATCGATAAATATTATCTTGAATCAATCCACGACCCAGTGTATAGGTATCTCAGTATTGATCACAACTCAAACTATATATATTTTGGAATCAACCTCAACCCTGTATAGCTAACTCCAACATTCACATATAGAGTGTCTATGGTTGTTCCGAAATATATATAGATGTGTCGACATGATAGCTCGAAACATTGTATACGTGTCTATGGTATCTCAAGATTACATAATATACAATACAAGTTGATTAAGTTATGGTTGGAATAGATTTGTTACCAATTTTCACGTAGCTAAAATGAGAAAAATTATCCAATCTTGTTTTACCCATAACTTCTTCATTTTAAATCCGTTTTGAGTGAATCAAATTGCTATGGTTTCATATTGAACTCTATTTTATGAATCTAAATAGAAAAAGTATAGGTTTATAGTCAGAAAAATAAGTTACAAGTCGTTTTTGTAAAGGTAGTCATTTCAGTCGAAAGAACGACGTCTAGATGACCATTTTAGAAAACATACTTCCACTTTGAGTTTAACCATAATTTTTGGATATAGTTTCATGTTCATAATAAAAATCATTTTCCCAGAATAACAACTTTTAAATCAAAGTTTATCATAGTTTTTAATTAACTAACCCAAAATAGCCCGCGGTGTTACTACGACGGCGTAAATCCGGTTTTACGGTGTTTTTCGTGTTTCCAGGTTTTAAATCATTAAGTTAGCATATCATATAGATATAGAACATGTGTTTAGTTGATTTTAAAAGTCAAGTTAGAAGGATTAACTTTTATTTGCGAACAAGTTTAGAATTAACTAAACTATGTTCTAGTGATTACAAGTTTAAACCTTCGAATAAGATAGCTTTATATATATGAATCGAATGATGTTATGAACATCATTACTACCTCAAGTTCCTTGGATAAACCTACTGGAAATGAGAAAAATAGATCTAGCTTCAAAGGATCCTTGGATGGCTTGAAAGTTCTTGAAGCAGAATCATGACACGAAAACAATTTCAAGTAAGATTTCCACTCGAAATAAGATTGTTATAGTTATAGAAATTGAATTAAAGTTTGAATATGATTATTACCTTGTATTAGAAAGATAACCTACTGTAAGTAACAAAGGTTTCTTGATCTTGGATGATTACTTGGAATGGATTTAGAAAACTTGGAAGTAAACTTGCAATCTTGAAAGTATTCTTGATTTTATGAAACTAGAACTTTTGGAATTTATGAAGAACACTTAGAACATGAAGATAGAACTTGAGAGAGATCAATTAGATGAAGAAAATTGAAGAATGAAAGTGTTTGTAGGTGTTTTTGGTCGTTGGTGTATGGATTAGATATAAAGGATATGTAATTTTGTTTTCATGTAAATAAGTCATGAATGATTACTCATATTTTTGTAATTTATCAGATATTTCATGCTAGTTGCCAAATGATGGTTCCCACATGTGTTAGGTGACTCAGATGGGCTGCTAAGAGCTAATCATTGGAGTGTATATATCAATAGTACATACATCTAAAAGCTATGTATTATACGAGTACGAATACGGGTGCATACGAGTAGAATTGTTGATGAAACTGAACGAGGATGTAATTGTAAGAATTTTTGTTAAGTAGAAGTATTTTGATAAGTGTCTTGAAGTCTTTCAAAAGTGTATGAATACATATTAAAACACTACATGTATATACATTTTAACTGAGTCGTTAAGTCATCGTTAGTCGTTACATGTAAATGTTGTTTTGAAACCTTTAGGTTAACGATCTTGTTGAATGTTGTTAACCCATTGTTTATTATAACAAATGAGATGTTAAATTGTTATATTATCATGATATTATGATATATAATATATCTTAGTATGATATATATACAGTTAAATGTCGTTACAACGATAATCGTTACATATATGTCTCGTTTCGAAATCATTAAGTTAGTAGTCTTATTTTTACATATGTATTTCATTGTTAATACACTTAATAATATATTTACTTATCATTTAACATAATTAACCAAGTGTATCAATATCTTAATATGATTCATATGTACCTAGTAAGACGTTGTTATAACGATAATCGTTATATATATCATTTTCGAGTTTCTTAAATTAATAGTCTCATTTTTATGTATATAACTCATTGTTAAAATACCTAATGAGATACATACTTATAATAAAATCATGTTAACTATATATATAACCATATATATGTCATCGTATAGTTTTTACAAGTTTTAACGTTCGTGAATCACCGGTCAACTTGGGTGGTCAATTGTCTATATGAAACCTATTTCAATTAATCAAGTCTTAACAAGTTTGATTGCTTAACATGTTGGAAACACTTAATCATGTAAATAACAATTTCATTTAATATATATATAAATATAAACATGGAAAAGTTCGGGTCACTACATATGCCGACATTAAAAGAAAAGATATAGAATTTGAAATTGGAGAGATGGTCATGCTTAAGGTTGCACCTTGGAAAGGCGTTGTTCGATTTGGTAAACGAGGGAAATTAAATCCAAGGTATATAGGACCATTCAAGATTATTGATCGTGTCGGACCAGTAGCTTACCGACTTGAATTACCACAACAACTCGCGGCTGTACATAACACTTTCCACATCTCAAATTTGAAGAAATGTTTTGCTAAAGAAGATCTCACTATTCCGTTAAACGAAATCCAAATCAACGAAAAACTTCAATTCGTCGAAGAACCCGTCGAAATAATGAATCGTGAGGTTAAAAGACTTAAGCAAAACAAGATACCAATTGTTAAAGTTCGATGGAATGCTCGTAGAGGACCCGAGTTCACCTGGGAATGAGAAGATCAGATGAAGAAGAAATACCCGCACTTATTTTCAGAAGATACGTCAACACCTCCAACTGCTTAAAATTTCGGGACGAAATTTATTTAACGGGTAGGTACTGTAGTGACCCAAACTTTTCCATGTTTATATATATTAAATGAAATTATTATTTACATGATTAAGTGTTTCCAACATGTTAAGCAATCAAACTTGTTAAGACTTGATTAATTGAAATAGGTTTCATATAGACAATTGACCACCCAAGTTGACCGGTGATTCACGAACGTTAAAACTTGTAAAAACTATATGATGACATATATATGATTATATATATAGTTAACATGATATTATGATAAGTAAGTATCTCATTAGGTATTTTAACAATGAGTTATATACATAAAATTGAGTTTATTGAATTAAGAAACTCGAAACGATATATATAACGATTATCGTTATAACAACGTCTTACTAAATACATATGAATCACATCAAGATATTGATACACTATGTTTAATCATGATAAATGATAAGTAAACATGTCATTAAGTGTATTAACAATGAACTACATATGTAAAAACAAGACTACTAACTTAATGATTTCGAATCGAGACATATATATAACGATTATCGTTGTAACGACATTTTTAACTGTATATATATCATACTAAGATATATTAATATATCATAATATCATGATAATGTAATAATTTAACATCTCATTACATATAATAAACATTGGGTTAACAACATTTAACATGATCGTTAACTTAAAGGTTTCAAATCAACATTTACATGTAACGACTAACGATGACTTAACGACTCAGTTAAAATGTATATACATGTAGTGTTTTAATATGTATTCATAAACTTTTGAAAGACTTCAAGACACTTATCAAAATACTTCTACTTAACAAAAATGCTTACAATTACATCCTCGTTCAGTTACATCAACAATTCTACTCGTATGCACCCGTATTCGTACTCGTACAATACACAGCTTTTAGATGTATGTACTATTGGTATATACACTCCAATGATCAGCTTTTAGCAGCCCATGTGAGTCACCTAACACATGTGGGAACCATTATTTGGAAACTAGCATGAAATATCTCATAAAATTACAAAAATATTAGCAATCATTCATGACTTATTTACATGTAAACAAAATTACACATCCATTATATCTAATCCATATACCAACGACCAAAAACACCTACAAACACTTTCATTCTTCAATTTTATTCATCTAATTAATCTCTCTCAAGTTCTATCTACAAGTTCTAAGTGTTCTTCATAAATTCTATAAGTTCTAGTTTCATAAAATCAAGAATACTTCCAATTTTGCTAGCTTACTTCCAATCTTGTAAAGTGATCATCCAACCTCAAGAAATCTTTCTTATTTACAGTAAGATATATTTCTAATACAAGGTAATTGTGACGATCGCTCCAAATCCATATGGAGAATACATCATTCATTGATTTCATTGCGAGGTATTTGACCTCTATATGATACGTTTTGTAAACATTGCATTCTTTTGAAAAGGCACACCATAAATGAATATTTAAATCAAAGGTTTTCGACCTCTGATAATTTCTACATATAGACAATCACCGTAAATAATAGTTTACAATAGTACTTCCGTTGACAATGCAGTCAAAATAAGATACATGGTGATAATTTGGTGAATGCAACGTTTCCTTGAAAAGTATGTCATGTAAGACTCCATGCACATAGCTTGTCTAACATATAAGCAATAGCGAAAGACTTCTAGGAAACCTGAGAATAAACATGCTAACAAGTGTCAACACAAAGGTTGGTGAGTTCATAGTTTTAATGTTTCGCATAATCTGTGTATAAAAGTGGATCACAAGATTTCAGTTGTTTCATCCAGAAACGTTTATCAAAATACTCTACAAGATTGAGCACCCTGGTAACTAAACTTAACATATATATAATTTATACCCTTTGTATAATCATCTTAATAGTACACGCAAACCAACGCGTACGCTTCTCAAATAGCATACGTCCGTTAAAAGGCTAGCGCTCTAGCTCGGACGGGGATATCAAGCCCTATGGATCCATATATAACTACTCGCGCCCACCAGTTCTTATAACCGGCAGTTACTAGTTACCAAAGCTAAGGGATTTTCGGTTCAAACTCGGTGTAGAATTTAGTATGTACTTGTATCCATTGCGTTTAAAATAAAGTGCATGTATTCTCAGCCCAAAAATATATATTGCAAAAGCAATTAAAAAGGGAGCAAATGAAACTCACACATATAAATATTGTAAATCAGTTAATAAAGCATTTGCATGTATTCTCAGCCCAAAAATGTAGAGAGTAAAAGGGATCGTATGAAACTCACCTTAGCAGCACATAAAGTTGTTCACCAAAACGTGACTGAAACTCGGAATATCAAATAACCGTAGATATCAACCTAGAGAACATATGTTGGTCAATAAATGTCTATCAAGCTAGGTCAGGTCATAGTGTATAACAATCCTAATGCTCGAGATCGACATACAAAAGTTATCCAAAGTCGTTTCAAAAAGTCAATTTAGACAATAGTTCAACAAAACGAGACGTACCTTGTATAAGGATTCATTTACTCGGTTGGTAATATTCAAAAATCTAATTTATCAATCCCGTAAACAAGTTGTTTAAATCTTAATTGCAGATTCAAAAGTAATTTCAATTAACGTCAGTCATAATTCAGTTGATCATATCTTTTAATCCGTTCATCGAAACTATTTGGTGTCTAAATGAAAAGTTATTGATTTTTCGTTAGCTTTCCAAAAACATGTATATCATATACCTTTTACCAGTAATATATGTATTTACTTCGTGATTCATCATAACTGTTTAACGACAAAATTTAGCATACAAGCATGCATAAATATATATACTCGAGCACTAGACATGGATACAAAATTAATGTATAAAAGATAAAATATGAGTGCTTATGTATCAATATTGAGATTCAATATTGTAGAAAAGTACGTAGATGCAACAGAGATGATAAACACTAGATTTGATTCACAAATATACCCTCGAACATTACCCATAACCTCCTTGACAATAACCCATAATTTCCTTAGCTCTATCCCGCTCAAAAACCCATTTTGAAGGTGACACGCTCATAACCTCGTCGTAGTATTTTAGATATATATACTACTAATAATAATATTATAATAAGATTAATAACAATAATATTAATCTTAAAAATAATAATAATAATAATAATAATAATAATAATAATAATAATAATAATATAAAAAAAATAATAATACAGAGGAATGAATCGAGCTTTTATAGTATGTGGCCTGCTACAGTACCTCATGCGATGGCATGAGTTTTCAGTGTTTTTGCCATGCGATCGCATGGCCGCCTTATCCTGTTTTTGTTTGCTAGTTCGTCGACATCAAATAGTGTTTACTGTAGCAAATAGTGGCACTGTAGCAAATAGTGTTTTACTGTAGCAAATAGTGGTACTGTAGCAAATAGTATTTACTGTAGCAAATCACTGTAGCAAAGTCGTTTTCACTGTAGCACTATAGCAAAATACGGTTTCATTGTAGCAATAGTGTTTTACTGTAGCAAATAGTGTTTTACGATAGGAAAGTCATTTTACTGTAGCAAATAGTGTTTTACGGTAGGAAAGTCGTTTTTACTTGTACATATATATATATACATACATATAATTGCTCATGAATCGTCGAGAGCAGTCAAATGTAATTTAATACATGAAACAGTTCTAAAATTTTAAGATTCAACTTCATAGACTTTGCTTATCGTGTCGGAAACATTAAATCATTTAAAGATAAAGTTTAAATTTGGTCAGAAATTTTCGGGCCATCACAGTACCTACCCGTTAAAGAAATTTCGTCCTGAAATTTAAGTGAGGTCGTCATGGCTAACAATAGAAATGTTTTCATGACGAATATGAGTTGATAAATAGAATTTTATCACCGTTGAATAATATGGATAAAACAATCCGATTTCTCGAAGCGTATGAGAGAAGTTATCGTAAAAGAGTGAAATGAAAGAATAGAGATTCATCTTAGCTTTTGACGTAGTTACGATTGATTTCCGGAATTTAAGGAATAGAAAATCTTCATAATCTAAATAAGATTTGATTCTTCAGAATTTGCGGAAATTAGGATTTTCTTTGATTAAATGCGTAATCTGCCTCGATTGCTATGTCTGATATTTCGCTATAAATTAACCACTTCCGTTTCATTATTTTCATCACTCCTACATCTCATTCCTCATTTCATACTTCCAATAGATTGTGAAATGCATCATCCAGTTCTGATTCTTGATATACTCCTAACCTTCATATCTGTTATTCTTCTCTTTCATTTACCACCGGAGGATTTTATTTACTTTTACTTTTATCTTGGGGTTATAGTGTTATTAATTTTCCCGTGTCTTTACGTTGCAATACGTATTGATATACACGGTTTGTAAATTTTTGGGGTTGTTATCGGGCTTTTATTCTCCTTTATATTTTAGAACTCTATGCTTTCGATTTCTCTTCCCGACCTTAAGTCAAGCGAATAATGGTTCAGAATTCGTAGGTATGGATTTCGGAATGAACATAGTTAATGTTCTAAGAAAGAAATTGTAATAACACGATCTTGATTTGTCAAATTACCAGAATATTCGGAAAAGACCGAATCATCAAGAAATATATTTTCTTGATATATTTAGAGGTTAAATAGAATGAAAGAGTTATGTAACATGGTTCATGATGAGGGTGGGATCTGTGAACCTTTATCACGTTCCATTAGAAACTCAGCATGACTTACTGTAATATAATCACGTTGATCAGGTGTCATTATATTATGCTAATTCATGCTTCAGTTCCTAACACTACTTCAAAACATCCATTTTTTCGAATTTTTTAGATTTTAGAAACTAAAATAGTTTCTTTTATGTCATAACACAGATAGCGCGAAGATATGAATGATTTCAGATAAGAATGGGTATGAAAAAAAATATCTTCAGAAATATGGAGGATATTTATAATGGAAGATACGATGATATCTTAGAATATTTAAGATAAGATGATGATGAAGAATATTATCCGCAAAGGTTTTAGAGTAAAGAATAAGGTATTTGCTAATGACTTCAGTAGACACTGAATCATTTGGATTCTTTGAAGGCAGGTTCAGTCTTTGTGATTTATCCACAGCCTCCTTCATACTTTGCTCAATCCGTTTTCCAGTTCCAAAGCTTCTCTCTTTCTCAGCTTTACCACCATACTATTCTTTATCATCAAACTTTTGACTGTTAAGTTCGTTTACAGTTTTTGCTGCTTCATCAGCATTGTTCCAATTTCAGAGAACTAGTTCATAGTTTGGGATGTTTTTCAGAAACTTCACATTCGAAGTATGTAAGTCTAGAATATAGACATTATATGTATATATATAACTGTTGGCGTAGAATTGCTGTGAAATTCGAAATACTGATTGCTAATTCTCGGTAGTTGGTATGGCAATTGCCGTTACAAGATGTAGATGAGTACATGATAGGGTTTCAATGAGTATCAGGATTTTTCGAAAGATCAAGGATCAATGAGGTTGTTGGTAAATTTACTGCTAATGTGGTGGAACATGAAAGGTTCCCCGGTAACAAGAATGTATATGTCAAGATTATAATAAGGCTAATCTGAAAAGTCGAGGTTGACTGATTGAATGGTTGATAATACTGGATACTTTGAAAAGGGATTGCAAGATTATTTTCGGTAAAAACAATGCTAAAGGATCTTGCACAGTTTTGAAGTCAAAGTATAGCTTTGAAAGATGTAGAGATTTAGGAATGATGTCACCGGTTCAGAGTTATGACTTGGATTCTGATCCGTCAATATCAGAATATGTAATTGAATTTGTATGAAAATGATTGTATATCGTTGTGAGTATTGTAATTTTTTTTTTTTTTTTGAATCAAAGTTGAATGTTCAGTATAACATATTAATTGTGAACTTATATATTTCCCGAGTATTACCTACCCGTTAAAGATTTCACAATTAATATTTTGTACAAAAGAATTTTTATTACCGTCTTTATGAAAATATATGTATGTATATTTTCTTCAGATGTAATACAGATTTAATGAGTTAATATCATATTAAGCTCATTTAATTTTCGGCTTGACTTAGAAATGATTAATCTTTAAAATATTAAAGATTACATAATCTTTGTGGAGTATTTCGCTAATGAAATCAAGACTTCATTATTTATTCTTATTGATATTCCTTGGTGAAGGATGTTGGTACTCGTGGAATTTTTGTGAACCTTATAAGGTACAGATGATGTTTTCTGGAAAGTTTCGAGTACATCGAAAATGAAAATGTAAAATCAATTATGTAATTGAATAATACACTTGGTTTATTAGGAAATGGAATTTATTGAGTTGAAACAGAGATTGTAGTTAACGAAGGTTAAGTTGTTAATGAAAGATGTACATTATAGCATATTAGTAATATGAATTAACCGAGTAGTATTTACCCTTTTTCAATTCTTACATAATAGCTTAGTACGAAAAGATTTAAAATTTAAATATATAAGATATACATATAAATTCTTTAGAGGGATTGAGTTATTACTTCATAACTCATTGATACAATATACTCGTTGTTGACTCGTAATAATATCCACAGTGCCTTCTTGAACTGGCAGAGCTTGTGATGTTAGAGGCGATGTTGATATCTAAAGTACAGTTTTTAGATGTGATATTGAGGTGTGGGATGCGGATGTGGTTGTTGGTGGTGGTAATGGTACTGTTGTTGTTGATGATGGTGGTACTGGTGCTTCTGCTGGCGCTGCTGCTGGTGTTTGTAACCTTCGCACCATATTCTACAAAACCACTACCCGAGCGCGAAGCTCGTTGACTTCTTCTATTATACCGGGATGATCGGTGGTTCGGACGAGCGGACGAATAAGATTTAGAATGTGAGATAGTATATAATCATGACTAGATACTCTGGAAATGAGAGAGAAAATGGTATTACGAACAGGTTCGCCAGTAAGTGCTTCAGGTTCTTCGCCAAGAGGGCAATGTGGTGGATGGAAGGGATCGCCTTCTTCTTGTCTCCAATGACTAAGTAAGCTACGAACCCATCCCCAATTCATCTAGAATAGATGATGGCTAATTGGTTGATCCATTCCGGTTACACTGTCTTCGGAGTTCATGTGAATATCCATATCGGAATAGCTGTCGGAATTTAAGGAATTTGAACTAGATACGTGATCCATCTTGTATAATCAGGGAATTGATTTTTGATATAAGATAGATTATAGAATTTAGATTGGTACTCCTCAATACATAATTTACATATGTATATATAATACCAAAATCCCGTAAATTACGGAGATATTTTCGGAAGATGTCAGGAAAAGTTTACAGTAACAGATATGCTAAGATATGAATTTTGTCGGTACACTATCTATGCAGTAAATGCAGTAAAACGTGTCTAGACTTAGGAATGATAAGCAAGTAATTTTCGACGATAAATGGTAAGCAAAGCTTGGTAAAAACATATACGGTCATAGTTCAGACTCACTAATGCATCCTAACAATAACCAGTTAGACACACTCATGCAAGACCTGGTTCACTAGGACCAACGCTCTGATATCAACTGTGACGATCGCTCCAAATCCATATGGACAATACATCATTCATTGATTTCATTGCGAGGTATTTGACCTCTATATGATACGTTTTGTAAACATTGCATTCTTTTGAAAAGGCACACCATAAATGAATATTTAAATCAAAGGTTTTTGTAATGACCCGGAATTTTCCGACCAAATTATACTTATAAGATTAATATTTACATAAATTAAACCATACCAACATGATAAGCAATCCAAATTGTTGAGACTTGTGTTTTTGAAAAGAGTTTTACACAACGTTTGACCGTCCAATATGACCGATGATATCACGAACTATATAACATACGATAATTATATGTTTGTGTATATATATGTATTTATATATATTTAACATGATTTAAGATGGTTTAACATCTCATTGTGTACTAATGACAATGAGTTATAAGTATATTTTGAAACTACTAACTTAAGTTTTCAAAACGATAACTATACGTAACATTCTTTGATATATATACTTATAATCTATAATGCTTATACATGTATCGTATATATAATGTATTTAATCACATTTTAAGGACTTAAATACATAAAACAATATAAGTATATTCACAAAAGATAGCTATATTTGAATTCTCGTTCCGTTTCCTCAAGATTTCTATACGTATATCTAGGGTATATGTACCCGTATCATACCCAGCTTCTATACGTATTTACTATTGGTATATACACATCAAATCAACATTATTACTGCCCTAGATATGAGGTAACTAGGATTTGTCAAGTAGTATGAATTATTAGTAAGAAAACAAAATTAGGAATCCTTTTCTTTCTTTATAAACTAAAAACATTTTTATAAATGAACACCATTTCTTCACTCCATTTTCTCATATCTACACCCTCATTTATCTCTCAAAATACTCCTAACTTCATACTTGATCATCTCCAAGCATTTTCCCCATCATTTAGCTTCAATTACAAGCCTTAAACACCATAAGAAAACTCTTTCAAGAACATATCAAAATAACCACCCATTTGAAGAAGTTTACTTCCAACCTTTTGATCTAACTCCACCACTCTTTGATTCCAAGATTATTTCTTATCTTTTGAAATAACTTTGTCCAAGTAACTTGAGGTAGTAACCTTGTTCATAATCTTATTCAATTCATATTCATATAGCTATCTTATTTTGTGGTATAAAATTTTAACAACAAGAACATGGTTTGAATGATTTCAAACTTGTTCGCAAACTAAATAGATCCTTCTAACTTGACTTTTAAAACACTTCAATACCTTTAATATATCATAATGATATGCTAACCTAACAAAATATAACTTGGTTTTACAAAGAACATCTTAAAAACTGAATCTACGTCGTCAGAGTGCAACCGGAGGCTGTTTTGGGTTGGATAATTAAAAACTATCTTAAACTTTGAATTGGAAGTTCATGTTCTGGAAAAATGATATTTCTTATGAATATGTTAACACATAAAAATTTCATGGTTTAACTCAAAGTGTAAGTATTTTTAGAAAAATGATCATTAAATGTTGTTTTTATGATGGAAAATGATCACTTTCATAAGTTTTACCAAAGTTTGACCTATAACCTATGATTTCGAATACAAACTAAGGTATTTTCAGTTCATATTCTTAAAATTTGACTCGATCCAAGGAAGTGGCAAGTTGAACCAACAAAAACGGAGTTGTAATGAAGAAACTACGACTAAAACAAGATTGGGTATCCGAAGCTAGTTTAGCTACGAAAATATTTGGAGAAAAAGTAAATTAATCATATCTTTTCTAATTAATATGATATTTTATATATAATTACTTATGATTTAATTTTATATATTTCAGGACCACCCGTAAACAACACGAGAAGATTAATCATAAGACCTCATGATTGTACGCAACACGTCATTTGACAACACGGTACTTTATGTACGCAACACGCCATTTGACAACATGGTACCATGGGTCGAGATTAATTCTGATCAATACGAATACGATGGGGTCTTTATTTATTTTATTTAAGCAACTAATTGTGGACCACTAACATCGGACTGCTAACTACGGACTAAGAAAATATTAAAAGTATTAAAAGTATATATATATGTAACGATTACTTAAAAAGAAAATATGTTGATATATTATATATATGGTTAGGTTCGTGATATCTATCGGAGACCAAGTCGAATTAAATACCTTCAAGGAAAAAGTGAGTTTCATTTGCTCCCTTTTTAATTGCTTTTGCAATATATATTTTTGGGCTGAGAATACATGCGCTGCTTTTATAAATGTTTACAAAATAGACACAAGTACTTAAAAATATATTCTACGTTGAGTTGTACCACTGGCATATTTCCCTGTAGCTTGGTAACTACTATTTACATTGGTATTGTAAACGCGAATCCTGTTGATAGATCTATCGGGCCTGACAACCCCAACCGGACTGGACGACCAGTATTCAACGGTTGCACAGTACTTCGTTTTGGTGACTACACTTGGTACGGTATAGTGAGATTTCATAATAAAGGGAATATGCGACGTTGATTAAATGTTAAGTATGGTTAACAAGTGCTCAACCACTTAGAATGCTTTACATACACTTGCGAGTGTATTATGTTTATGATTATGAAATCTTGTGGTCTATTAACATATTGAAATGATTGTTATGATAAACCTATGAACTCACCAACCTTTTGGTTGACACTTTAAAGCATGTTTATTCTCAGGTACGAATTAAGTCTTCCGCTGTGCATTTGCTCAATATAAGGACATTACTTGGAGCCGATCATCGCAATGGGACCAAATATTGATGACTTCGTCCAGGTAGATTAGGACGGGTCCTTTCAGTTGGTATCAGAGCGGTGGTCGTAGCAAACCAGGTCTTGCATTAGTGTGTCTAACTAGTAGTTGTTAGGATGCATTAATGAGTCTGGACTTCGACCGTGTCTACATGTCAAAAGTTTTGCTTATCATTTCTAGTCGAAAATCATCTGCTTATCATCCTTAGGAAATTAACTGTTTGTCATTCATAAGTCTAGACATGTTTTACTGCATTTACTGCATCGATAGTGTATAGACGAATTCTTATCTTAGCATATCTGTTATTGCGAACTTTGACTGATATCTTTTCAAAGATTCTCCGTAATTTACGGGATTTTGGTATTATATATACATATGTAAATTATGTATTGAAGAGTACCAAATCTAACTCCTATAACCTATTCCATACCAAAAATTCATTTTCCCCATTATACAAGATGGATTCCACACCTAGTTCTAATTCTTCAGATTCCGACAGTTATGCCGATATGAATTTCCATTCGGGCTCCGAAAGCTGCGTCACCGGAATGGATCAACCAATTTCCCATCATCTGTTCTGGATGAATTGGGGATGGGTTCGTAATATACTAAATCACTGGAGACAAGAAGAAGGTGATCCATTCCATCCACCAAATTGCCCTCTTGGCGATGAAGCTGAAGCACTTACCGACGAACCTATTCGAAACACCATTTTCTCTCTCATTTCTAGAGTATCTCGTCACGATTATATACTATCCCATATTACAAATCTTTTTCATTCACTCGCTCCAACGGCCAATCATCCCGGTGTACTAGCAGAAGTTAACGAACTTCGCGCTCGCGTGACGGCTTTGGAGAACATGGTGCGAAGGTTGCAAACACCGGCAGCAGCACCAGCAGCATAATCAGCACCACCATCAATAACATCAACAATACCATCATCACCACTAACAAACAACATCCGCATCACACGTCTCGACATCATAATCTGTCCCACAAACATCAACATCATACGCACCATTGATACTAAGGAGTACCAACAATAATGAACGATGAAGTATTGATCCATAACTTCATTGATATTCTGCGAAGAATATGTGGTTTCAAAAAGTTTTAGAGATTTCTTATTCTAGCTCAAACCGAAAAGCAAATGAGATTAATATCATATTAACTCATTAAATTCATGATTTCATCTGAAGAAAATATATATGTATATATGTTTTCATAAAGATTGTAATTAAAAGTTCTTTTGTACAAAATATTAATGGTGAAATTTTTTTTTTAACGGGTAGGTAATACCCGAGGAATAATTAGATTTCATCTTAATAAGTTACATTGTACATTCGTCGAAGCTGATTCAACAGTCATTTACTATCCTACTTACAACCACCGATATACGTATCCGTTCATCGCAGAATAACCATTTTCATTCAATTTCATTTTTGGATTTTGACTTCCCAGAATTCAACAAGTGGCATATGAAGAAAACATATGACAAAATAAAATCTGTTAGAAACAAATAATTTAACTATAAAAAATTTTGTTAAGAATCCACGCTAACTGTTCCAGCTAACTGTTTCTAGCAAACTGATTACATTTTATTTATCGCAGTTTATTTATCGCAATTTAATTATCACACTTTTATTTATCGTCATTTAATTTCTGTAATTATTTTACGCACTTTAAATATCGGGACACGTATACAATGTTTTGACATATCATATCGACGCATCTATATATATTATTTGGAATCACCATAGTCACTCTATATGCAGTAATGATCGAGTTCTCTATACAGGGTTGAGGTTGATTCTACAATAATATATATAGTTTGAGTTGTGATCGAGTCTGAGACGTATACGGGTCACGATACGTATTAATTAATTCGTATATTATATATTAAACTATATATGAATTATTGGACTGTTACTGTGGACTATTGATTGTGGACTAATGACATTGGACAATTAAAATGAATTAAAATGAATTAAAATATTGATTATAACATAGAAAACTAAATATTTCTTCAAGATTGCCACTTGATTTCATCTTAAACCTCATTGTATCTCGACGATTACAATAAGCGTTCAAATCTATCATGATTCTTAAAAACAACTCAACCGAGAGGATAAACCAACCGCACTTTATCTACGGAAGAAAAGATTGATGCATATAGTTATGCATCTGAAAAACCCTCGGAAACTGAGTAAACGTTTGACACGTATCTGTTCTAGTTCCTTTGACATTGTTATTACCGAAGATCATTTTGCAATCCCTTTCCAAAGTAGCTAATTTTGTCACAGCTCCAGCAAGTCAACTCCAACTTTTCATCTGAAACAACTTTATTATAACCGCGATATATATGCGTACTCTTTATTGTTACTGGGAAACCTTTTATATTCCACAATATTACCATCAGCGATTAATCATTCTAAAAACACAATTCTCCTGAAACTACCTCGATTTGATAACCGATGACCCAGATCAGTTAACTTTGAAAATGCTGACGAAGCAGCATGTTGTAGATGATCTTAATGGCTAAAAGTTTGATGATAAGGAAAGGAGTGTTAGGAACGCTCGATAGAAAATTTAGTACCGAAAAGCGGATTATGCGAAACTATGAAGAAAGCCGTGGACAAATCACAAAGAATAACTTTGCCTTCAAAGAATCCAAATGATTATGTGCCTGTTGAAATCGTTAGCAAACATCTTATTTCTCATTCGAAACCTTCACAGACAAATCTTCTTCATCATCCATTGATATTAGAAATTCTAAGATATTCTCGTATGTTCTATTATAAATATCCTCCATATTTCTGGCGATATTTTCACAACTATTCTTATCTGAGATCATTTATCTCTCCGTAATATCTGCAAAATAAAAGAAACTGTGTTAGTTTCTAAATTCTGAAACCTTCGAGTTTAAAATATGAATGTTTTGAAGTAGTGTTGGGAACTGAAGCATGTATTAGTATAATATAATGACACTTGATCTGAAATGTCCCGTTCTTATTGATTAAAAACGTTCTATATTAATTGATTTCGTTGCGAGGTTTTGACCTCTATATGAGACATTTTTCAAAGACTGCATTCATTTTAAAACAAACCATAACCTTTATTTCATCAATAAAGGTTTAAAAAGCTTTACGTAGATTATCAAATAATGATAATCTAAAATATCTTGTTTACACACGACCATTACATAATGGTTTACAATACAAATATGTTACAACAAAATAAGTTTCTTGAATGCAGTTTTTACACAATATCATACAAGCATGGACTCCAAATCTCGTCCTTATTTAAGTATGCGACAGCGGAAGCTCTTAATAATCACCTAAGAATAAACATGCTTAAAACGTCAACAAAAATGTTGGTGAGTTATAGGTTTAACCTATATATATCAAATCGTAACAATAGACCACAAGATTTCATATTTCAATACACATCCCATACATAGAGATAAAAATCATTCATATGGTGAACACCTGGTAACCGACATTAACAAGATGCATATATATAAGAATATCCCCATCATTCCGGGACACCCTTCGGATATGATATAAATTTTGAAGTACTAAAGCATCCGGTACTTTGGATGGGGTTTGTTAGGCCCAATAGATCTATCTTTAGGATTCGCGTCAATTAGGGTGTCTGTTCCCTAATTCTTAGATTACCAGACTTAATAAAAAGGGGCATATTCGATTTCAATAATTCAACCATAGAATGTAGTTTCACGTACTTGTGTCTATTTTGTAAATCATTTATAAAACCTGCATGTATTCTCTGAAATGTCCCGTTTTTATTGATTAAAAACGTTCCATATTAATTGATTTCGTTGCGAGGTTTTGACCTCTATATGAGACGTTTTTCAAAGACTGCATTCATTTTAAAAAAAACCATAACCTTTATTTCATCAATAAAGGTTTAAAAAGCTTTACGTAGATTATCAAATAATGATAATCTAAAATATCATGTTTACACACGACCATTACATAATGGTTTACAATACAAATATGTTACAACCAAATAAGTTTCTTGAATGCAGTTTTTACACAATATCATACAAGCATGGACTCCAAATCTCGTCCTTATTTAAGTATGCGACAGCGGAAGCTCTTAATAATCACCTGAGAATAAACATGCTTAAAACGTCAACAAAAATGTTGGTGAGTTATAGGTTTAACCTATATATATCAAATCATAATAATAGACCACAAGATTTCATATTTCAATATACATCCCATACATAGAGATAAAAATCATTCATATGGTGAACACCTGGTAACCGACATTAACAAGATGCATATATAAGAATATCCCCATCATTCCGGGACACCCTTCGGATATGATATAAATTTCGAAGTACTAAAGCATCCGGTACTTTGGATGGGGCTTGTTGGGCCCGATAGATCTATCTTTAGGATTCGCGTCAATTAGGGTGTCTGTTCCCTAATTCTTAGATTACCAGACTTAATAAAAAGGGGCATATTCGATTTTGATAATTCAACCATAGAATGTAGTTTCACGTACTTGTGTCTATTTTGTAAATCATTTAAAAAACCTGCATGTATTCTCATCCCAAAAATATTAGATTTTAAAAGTGGGACTATAACTCACTTTCACAGATTTTTACTTCGTCGGGAAGTAAGACTTGGCCACTGGTTGATTCACGAACCTATAACAATATATACATATATATCAAAGTATGTTCAAAATATATTTACAACACTTTTAATATATTTTGATGTTTTAAGTTTATTAAGTCAGCTGTCCTTGTTAGTAACCTACAACTAGTTGTCCACAGTTAGATGTATAGAAATAAATCGATAAATATTATCTTGAATCAATCCACGACCCAGTGTATACGTATCTCAGTATTGATCACAACTCAAACTATATATATTTTGGAATCAACCTCAACCCTGTATAGCTAACTCCAACATTCACATATAGAGTGTCTATGGTTGTTCCGAAATATATATAGATGTGTCGACATGATAGGTCGAAACATTGTATACGTGTCTATGGTATCTCAAGATTACATAATATACAATACAAGTTGATTAAGTTATGGTTGGAATAGATTTGTTACCAATTTTCACGTAGCTAAAATGAGAAAAATTATCCAATCTTGTTTTACCCATAACTTCTTCATTTTAAATCCATTTTGAGTGAATCAAATTGCTATGGTTTCATATTGAACTCTATTTTATGAATCTAAATAGAAAAAGTATAGGTTTATAGTCGGAAAAATAAGTTACAAGTCGTTTTTGTAAAGGTAGTCATTTCAGTCGAAAGAACGACGTCTAGATGACCATTTTAGAAAACATACTTCCACTTTGAGTTTAACCATAATTTTTGGATATAGTTTCATGTTCATAATAAAAATCATTTTCTCAGAATAACAACTTTTAAATCAAAGTTTATCATAGTTTTTAATTAACTAACCCAAAACAGCCCGCCGTGTTACTACGACGGCGTAAATCCGGTTTTACGGTGTTTTTCGTGTTTCCAGGTTTTAAATCATTAAGTTAGCATATCATATAGATATAGAACATGTGTTTAGTTGATTTTAAAAGTCAAGTTAGAAGGATTAACTTTTGTTTGCGAACAAGTTTAGAATTAACTAAACTATGTTCTAGTGATTACAAGTTTAAACCTTCGAATAAGATAGCTTTATATGTATGAATCGAATGATGTTATGAACATCATTAGTACCTTAAGTTCCTTGGATAAACCTACTGGAAAAGAGAAAAATGGATCTAGCTTCAATGGATCCTTGGATGGCTCGAAGTTCTTGAAGCAAAATCATGATACGAAAACAAGTTCAAGTAAGATCATCACTTGAAATAAGATTGTTATAGTTATAGAAATTGAACCAAAGTTTGAATATGATTATTACCTTGTATTAGAATGATAACCTACTGTAATAAACAAAGATTTCTTGAGGTTGAATGATCACCTTACAAGATTGGAAGTGAGCTAGCAAACTTGAAAGTATTCTTGATTTTATGAAACTAGAACTTTTGGAATTTATGAAGAACACTTAGAACTTGAAGATAGAACTTGAGAGAGATCAATTAGATGAAGAAAATTGAAGAATTAAAGTGTTTGTAGGTGTTTTTGGTCGTTGGTGTATGGATTAGATATAAAGGATATGTAATTTTGTTTTCATGTAAATAAGTCATGAATGATTACTCATATTTTTGTAATTTTATGAGATATTTCATGCTAGTTTCCAAATGATGGTTCCCACATGTGTTAGGTGACTCACATGGGCTGCTAAGAGTTGATCATTGGAGTGTATATACCAATAGTACATACATCTAAAAGTTGTGTATTGTACGAGTACGAATACGGGTGCATACGAGTAGAATTGTTGATGAAATTGAACGAGGATGTAATTGTAAGCATTTTTGTTAAGTAGAAGTATTTTGATAAGTGTCTTGAAGTCTTTCAAAAGTGTATGAATACATATTAAAACACTACATGTATATACATTTTAACTGAGTCGTTAAGTCGTCGTTAGTCGTTACATGTAAATGTTGTTTTGAAACCTTTAGGTTAACGATCTTGTTGAATGTTGTTAACCCATTGTTTATTATAACAAATGAGATGTTAAATTGTTATATTATCATGATATTATGATATATAATATATATTATTATGATGTATATACAGTTAAATGTCGTTACAACGATAATCGTTACATATATGTCTCGTTTCGAAATCATTAAGTTAGTAGTCTTATTTTTACATATGTATTTCATTGTTAATACACTTAATAATATATTTACTTATCATTTAATATAATTAACCAAGTGTATCAATATCTTAATATGATTCATATGTACCTAGTAAGACGTTGTTATAACGATAATCGTTATATATATCGTTTTCGAGTTTCTTAAATTAATAGTCTCATTTTTATGTATATAACTCATTGTTAAAATACCTAATGAGATACATACTTATAATAAAAACATGTTAACTATATATATAACCATATATATGTCATCGTATAGTTTTTACAAGTTTTAACGTTCGTGAATCACCGGTCAACTTGGGTGGTCAATTGTCTATATGAAACATATTTCAATTAATCAAGTCTTAACAAGTTTGATTGCTTAACAGGTTGGAAATATTTAATCATGTAAATATCAATCTCAATTAATATATATAAACATGGAAAAGTTCGGGTCACTACATTCTCATCCCAAAAATATTAGATTTTAAAAGTGGGACTATAACTCACTTTCACAGATTTTTACTTCGTCGGGAAGTAAGACTTGGCCACTGGTTGATTCACAAACCTATAACAATATATACATATATATCAAAGTATGTTCAAAATATATTTACAACACTTTTAATATATTTTGATGTTTTAAGTTTATTAAGTCAGTTGTCCTCGTTAGTAACCTACAACTAGTTGTCCACAGTTAGATGTACAGAAATAAATCGATAAATATTATCTTGAATCAATCCACGACCCAGTGTATACGTATCTCAGTATTGATCACAACTCAAACTATATATATTTTGGAATCAACCTCAACCCTGTATAGCTAACTCCAACATTCACATATAGAGTGTCTATGGTTGTTCTGAAATATATATAGATGTGTCGACATGATAGGTCGAAACATTGTATACATGTCTATGGTATCTCAAGATTACATAATATACAATACAAGTTGATTAAGTTATGGTTGGAATAGATTTGTTACCAATTTTCACGTAGCTAAAATGAGAAAAATTATCCAATCTTGTTTTACCCATAACTTCTTCATTTTAAATCCGTTTTGAGTGAATCAAATTGCTATGGTTTCATATTGAACTCTATTTTATGAATCTAAACAGAAAAAGTATAGGTTTATAGTCGTAAAAATAAGTTACAAGTCATTTTTGTAAAGGTAGTCATTTCAGTCGAAAGAACGACGTCTAGATGACCATTTTAGAAAACATACTTCCACTTTGAGTTTAACCATAATTTTTGGATATAGTTTCATGTTAATAATAAAAATCATTTTCTCAGAATAACAACTTTTAAATAAAAGTTTATCATAGTTTTTAATTAACTAACCCAAAACAGCCCGCAGTGTTACTACGACAGCGTAAATCCGGTTTTTACGGTGTTTTTCGTGTTTCCAGGTTTTAAATCATTAAGTTAGCATATAATATAGATATAGAACATGTGTTTAGTTGATTTTAAAAGTCAAGTTAGAAGGATTAACTTTTGTTTGCGAACAAGTTTAGAATTAACTAAACTATGTTCTAGTGATTACAAGTTTAAACCTTCGAATAAGATAGCTTTATATGTATGAATCGAATGATGTTATGAACATCATTACTACCTTAAGTTCCTTGGATAAACCTACTGGAAAATAGAAAAATGGATCTAGCTTCAACGGATCCTTGGATGGCTCGAAGTTCTTGAAGCAGAATCATGACACGAAAACAAGTTCAAGTAAGATCATCACTTGAAATAAGATTGTTATAGTTATAGAAATTGAACCAAAGTTTGAATATGTTTATTACCTTGTATTAGAATGATAACCTACTGTAAGAAACAAAGATTTCTTGAGGTTGGATGATCACCTTACAAGATTGGAAGTGAGCTAGCAAACTTGAAAGTATTCTTGATTTTATGTAACTAGAACTTGTAAAATATATGAAGAACACTTAGAACTTGAAGATAGAACTTGAGAGAGATCAATTAGATGAAGAAAATTGAAGAATGAAAGTGTTTGTAGGTGGTTTTGGTCGTTGGTGTATGGATTAGATATAAAGGATATGTAATTTTGTTTTCATGTAAATAAGTCATGAATGATTACTCATATTTTTGTAATTTTATGAGATATTTCATGCTAGTTGCCAAATGATGGTTCCCACATGTGTTAGGTGACTCACATGGGCTGCTAAGAGCTGATCATTGGAGTGTATATACCAATAGTACATACATCTAAAAGCTGTGTATTGTACGAGTACGAATACGGGTGCATACGAGTAGAATTGTTGATGAAACTGAACGAGGATGTAATTGTAAGCATTTTTGTTAAGTAGAAGTATTTTGATAAGTGTCTTGAAGTCTTTCAAAAGTGTATGAATACGTATTAAAACACTACATGTATATACATTTTAACTGAGTCGTTAAGTCATCGTTAGTCGTTACATGTAAATGTTGTTTTGAAACCTTTAGGTTAACGATCTTGCTGAATGTTGTTAACCCATTGTTTATTATAACAAATGAGATGTTAAATTATTATATTATCATGATATTATGATATATAATATATCTTATTATGATGTATATACAGTTAAATGTCGTTACAACGATAATCGTTACATATATGTCTCGTTTCGAAATCATTAAGTTAGTAGTCTTATTTTTACATATGTATTTCATTGTTAATACACTTAATAATATATTTACTTATCATTTAACATAATTAACCAAGTGTATCAATATCTTAATATGATTCATATGTACCTAGTAAGACGTTGTTATAACGATAATCGTTATATATATCGTTTTCGAGTTTCTTAAATTAATAGTCTCATTTTTATGTATATAACTCATTGTTAAAATACCTAATGAGATACATACTTATAATAAAAACATGTTAACTATATATATAACCATATATATGTCATCGTATAGTTTTTACAAGTTTTAACGTTCGTGAATCACCGGTCAACTTGGGTGGTCAATTGTCTATATGAAACATATTTCAATTAATCAAGTCTTAACAAGTTTGATTGCTTAACAGGTTGGAAACATTTAATCATGTAAATATCAATCTCAATTAATATATATAAACATGGAAAAGTTCAGGTCACTACATTCTCATCCCAAAAATATTAGATTTTAAAAGTGGGACTATAACTCACTTTCACAGATTTTTACTTCGTCGGGAAGTAAGACTTGGCCACTGGTTGATTCACGAACCTATAACAATATATACATATATATCAAAGTATGTTCAAAATATATTTACAACACTTTTAATATATTTTGATGTTTTAAGTTTATTAAGTCAGCTGTCCTCGTTAGTAACCTACAACTAGTTGTCCACAGTTAGATGTACAGAAATAAATCGATAAATATTATCTTGAATCAATCCACGACCCAGTGTATACATATCTCAGTATTGATCACAACTCAAACTATATATATTTTGGAATCAACCTCAACCCTGTATAGCTAACTCCAACATTCACATATAGAGTGTCTATGGTTGTTCCGAAATATATATAGATGTGTCGACATGATAGGTCGAAACATTGTATACGTGTCTATGGTATCTCAAGATTACATAATATACAATACAAGTTGATTAAGTTATGGTTGGAATAGATTTGTTACCAATTTTCACGTAGCTAAAATGAGAAAAATTATCCAATCTTGTTTTACCCATAACTTCTTCATTTTAAATCCGTTTTGAGTGAATCAAATTGCTATGGTTTCATATTGAACTCTATTTTATGAATCTAAACAGAAAAAGTATAGGTTTATAGTCGTAAAAATAAGTTACAAGTCATTTTTGTAAAGGTAGTCATTTCAGTCGAAAGAACGACGTCTAGATGACCATTTTAGAAAACATACTTCCACTTTGAGTTTAACCATAATTTTTGGATATAGTTTCATGTTAATAATAAAAATCATTTTCTCAGAATAACAACTTTTAAATCAAAGTTTATCATAGTTTTTAATTAACTAACCCAAAACAGCCCGCGGTGTTACTACGACGGCGTAAATCCGGTTTTTACGGTGTTTTTCGTGTTTCCAGGTTTTAAATCATTAAGTTAGCATATAATATAGATATAGAACATGTGTTTAGTTGATTTTAAAAGTCAAGTTAGAAGGATTAACTTTTGTTTGCGAACAAGTTTAGAATTAACTAAACTATGTTCTAGTGATTACAAGTTTAAACCTTCGAATAAGATAGCTTTATATGTATGAATCGAATGATGTTATGAACATCATTACTACCTTAAGTTCCTTGGATAAACCTACTGGAAAAGAGAAAAATGGATCTAGCTTCAACGGATCCTTGGATGGCTCGAAGTTCTTGAAGCAGAATCATGACACGAAAACAAGTTCAAGTAAGATCATCACTTGAAATAAGATTGTTATAGTTATAGAAATTGAACCAAAGTTTGAATATGTTTATTACCTTGTATTAGAATGATAACCTACTATAAGAAACAAAGATTTCTTGAGGTTGGATGATCACCTTACAAGATTGGAAGTGAGCTAGCAAACTTGAAAGTATTCTTGATTTTATGTAACTAGAACTTGTAAAATATATGAAGAACACTTAGAACTTGAAGATAGAACTTGAGAGAGATCAATTAGATGAAGAAAATTGAAGAATGAAAGTGTTTGTAGGTGTTTTTGGTCGTTGGTGTATGGATTAGATATAAAGGATATGTAATTTTGTTTTCATGTAAATAAGTCATGAATGATTACTCATATTTTTGTAATTTTATGAGATATTTCATGCTAGTTGCCAAATGATGGTTCCCAAATGTGTTAGGTGACTCACATGGGCTGCTAAGAGCTGATCATTGGAGTGTATATACCAATAGTACATACATCTAAAAGCTGTGTATTGTACGAGTACGAATACGGGTGCATACGAGTAGAATTGTTGATGAAACTGAACGAGGATGTAATTGTAAGAATTTTTGTTAAGTAGAAGTATTTTGATAAGTGTCTTGAAGTCTTTCAAAAGTGTATGAATACATATTAAAACACTACATGTATATACATTTTAACTGAGTCGTTAAGTCATCGTTAGTCGTTACATGTAAATGTTGTTTTGAAACCTTTAGGTTAACGATCTTGTTGAATGTTGTTAACCCATTGTTTATTATAACAAATGAGATGTTAAATTATTATATTATCATGATATTATGATATATAATATATCTTAGTATGATGTATATACAGTTAAATGTCGTTACAACGATAATCGTTACATATATGTCTCGTTTCGAAATCATTAAGTTAGTAGTCTTATTTTTACATATGTATTTCATTGTTAATACACTTAATAATATATTTACTTATCATTTAACATAATTAACCAAGTGTATCAATATCTTAATATGATTCATATGTACCTAGTAAGACGTTGTTATAACGATAATCGTTATATATATCGTTTTCGAGTTTCTTAAATTAATAGTCTCATTTTTATGTATATAACTCATTGTTAAAATACCTAATGAGATACATACTTATAATAAAAACATGTTAACTATATATATAACCATATATATTTCATCGTATAGTTTTTACAAGTTTTAACGTTCGTGAATCACCGGTCAACTTGGGTGGTCAATTATCTATATGAAACATATTTCAATTAATCAAGTCTTAACAAGTTTGATTGCTTAACATGTTGGAAACATTTAATCATGTAAATATCAATCTCAATTAATATATATAAACATGAAAAAGTTCGGGTCACTACAGTACCTACCCGTTAAATAAATTTCGTCCCGAAATTTTAAGCTGTTGAAGGTGTTGACGAATCTTCTGGAAATAGATGTGGGTATTTATTCTTCATCTGATCTTCACACTCCCAGGTGAACTCGGGTCCTCTACGAGCATTCCATCGAACCTTAACAATTGGTATCTTGTTTTGCTTAAGTCTTTTAACCTCACGATCCATTATTTCGACGGGTTCTTCGATGAATTGAAGTTTTTCGTTGATTTGGATTTCATCTAACGGAATAGTGAGATCTTCTTTAGCAAAACATTTCTTCAAATTCGAGACATGGAAAGTGTTATGTACAGCCGCGAGTTGTTGAGGAAACTCAAGTCGGTAAGCTACTGGTCCGACACGATCAATAATCTTGAATGGTCCAATATACCTTGGATTTAATTTCCCTCATTTACCAAATCGAACAACGCCTTTCCAAGGTGCAACTTTAAGCATGACCATCTCTCCAATTTCAAATTCTATATCTTTTCTTTTAATGTCAGCGTAGCTCTTTTGTCGACTTTGGGCGGTTTTCAACCGTTGTTGAATTTGGATGATCTTCTCGGTAGTTTCTTGTATAATCTCCGGACCCGTAATCTGTCTATCCCCCACTTCACTCCAACAAATCGGAGACCTGCACTTTCTACCATAAAGTGCTTCAAACGGCCCCATCTCAATGCTTGAATGGTAGCTGTTGTTGTAGGAAAATTCTGCTAACGGTAGATGTCGATCTCAACTGTTTCCGAAATCAATAACACATGCTCGTAGCATGTCTTCAAGCGTTTGTATCGTCCTTTTGCACTACCCATCAGTTTGTGGATGATAGGCAGTACTCATGTCTAGACGAGTTCCTAATGCTTGCTGTAATGTCTTCCAGAATCTTGAAATAAATCTGCCATCCCTATCAGAGATAATAGAGATTGGTATTCCATGTCTAGAGACGACTTCTTTCAAATACAGTCGTGCTAACTTCTCCATCTTGTCATCTTTTCTTATTGGCAGGAAGTGTGCTGATTTGGTGAGACGATCAACTATTACCCAAATAGTATCAAAACCACTTGCAGTCCTTGGCAATTTAGTGATGAAATCCATGGTAATGTTTTCCCATTTCCATTTCGGGGATTTCGGGTTGTTGAAGTAGACCTGATGGTTTCTGATGCTCAGCTTTGACCTTAGAACACGTCAAACATTCTCCTACACATTTAGCAACATCAGCTTTCATACCCGGCCACCAAAAATGTTTCTTGAGATCCTTGTACATCTTCCCCGTTCCAGGATGTATTGAGTATCTGGTTTTATGAGCTTCTCTAAGTACCATTTCTCTCATATCTAAAAATTTTGGTACCCAAATCCTTTCAGCCCTATACCGGGTTCCGTCTTCCTGAATATTAAGATGCTTCTCCGATCCCTTGGGTATTTCATCCTTTAAATTTCCCTCTTTTAAAACTCCTTGTTGCGCCTCCTTTATTTGAGTAGTAAGGTTATTATGAATCATTATATTCATAGATTTTACTCGAATGGGTTCTCTGTCCTTCCTGCCCAAGGCATCGGCTACCACATTTGCCTTTCCCGGGTGGTAACGAATCTCAAAGTCGTAATCATTCAACAATTCAATCCACCTACGCTGCCTCATATTCAGTTGTTTCTGATTAAATATGTGTTGAAGACTTTTGTGGTCGGTATATATAATACTTTTGACCCCATATAAGTAGTGCCTCCAAGTCTTTAATGCAAAAACAACCGCGCCTAATTCCAAATCATGCGTCGTATAATTTTGCTCGTGAATCTTCAATTGTCTAGAGGCATAAGCAATCACCTTCGTTCGTTGCATTAATACACAACCGAGACCTTGCTTTGATGCGTCATAATAAATCACAAAATCATCATTCCCTTCAGGCAATGACAATATAGGTGCCGTAGTTAGCTTTTTCTTCAATAACTGAAACGCTTTCTCTTGTTCATCATTCCATTCAAATTTCTTCCCTTTATGCGTTAATGCAGTCAAGGGTTTTGCTATTCTGTAAAAGTCTTGGATGAACCTTCTGTAGTAACCAGCTAGTCCTAAAAACTGGCGTATGTGTTTCGGAGTTTTCGGGGTTTCCCACTTTTCAACAGTTTTTATCTTTGCCGGATCCACCTTAATACCTTCTTTGTTCAATATGTGACCGAGGAATTGAACTTCTTCCAACCAAAATGCACACTTTGAAAACTTAGCGTACAATTCTTCCTTCCTCAATACTTCTAACACCTTTCTCAAATGTTCACAGTGTTCTTGGTCATTCTTTGAGTAAATAAGTATGTCATCAATGAAAACAATGACAAACTTGTCAAGGTATGGTCCACACACTCGGTTCATAAGGTCCATGAACACAGCTGGTGCATTAGTTAAACCAAACGGCATGACCATAAACTCGTAATGACCGTAACGTGTTCTGAAAGCAGTCTTTGGAATATCATCTTCTTTCACCCGCATTTGATGATACCCGGAACGTAAGTCAATCTTTGAATAAACAGACGAGCCTTGTAGTTGATCAAATAAGTCGTCGATTCTCGGTAGTGGGTAGCGGTTCTTGATGGTAAGTTTGTTCAACTCTCGGTAGTCGATACACAACCTGAATGTACCATCTTTCTTTTTGACAAACAAAACAGGAGCTCCCCACGGTGATGTACTTGGTCGAATGAAACCATGCTCTAAAAGTTCTTGTAATTGGCTTTGCAGTTCTTTCATCTCGCTGGGTGCGAGTCTGTAAGGAGCACGAGCTATTGGTGCAGCTCCTGGTACAAGATCTATTTGAAATTCAACGGATCGATGAGGGGGTAATCCCGGTAATTCTTTCGGAAATACATCGGGAAATTCTTTTGCGACGGGAACATCATTGATGCTCTTTTCTTCAGTTTGTACTTTCTTGACGTGTGCTAGAACAGCATAGCAACCTTTTCTTATTAGTTTTTGTGCCTTCAAATTACTAATAAGATGTAGCTTCGTGTTGCCCTTTTCTCCCTACACCATTAAGGGTTTTCCTTTTTCTCGTATAATGCGAATTGCATTTTTGTAACAAACGATCTCTGCTTTCACTTCTTTCAACCAGTCCATACCGATTATCACATCAAAACTCTCTAACTCTACTGGTATCAAGTCAATCTTAAATGTTTCGCTAACCAGTTTAATTTCTCGATTCCGACATATATTATCTGCTGAAATTTATTTACCATTTGCTAATTCGAGTAAAAATTTACTATCCAAAGGCGTCAATGGACAACTTAATTTAGCACAAAAATCTCTACTCATATAGCTTCTATCCGCACCCGAATCAAATAAAACGTAAGCAGATTTATTGTCAATAAGAAACGTACCCGTAACAAGCTCCGGGTCTTCCTGTGCCTCTGCCGCATTAATATTGAAAACTCTTCTGCGGCCTTGTCTATTCGTGTTCTCCTGGTTCGGGCAATTTCTAATAATGTGGCCCGGTTTTCCACATTTATAACAAACTACATTGGCATAACTTGCTCCGACACTACTTGCTCCGCCATTACTCGTTCCGACACCATTTGTTCCTTTCGTTCTATTAACCCCTGGTCCGTAGACCTCACACTTCACCGCGCTATGACCATTTCTTTTACACTTGTTGCAAAATTTGGTGCTGAACCCCGAGTGATACTTTTCACACCTTTGGCATAGCTGCTTCTGATTGTTGTTGTTGTTGCGGTTATTATTGTTGTTGGGATGATTGTTGTAGTTGTTGTTGTTGTTGTTGTTGTTGTTGTTGTTGTTGTTGTTGTTGTTGTTGGGCCGTTTGTTGTAGTTGCGATTGATGTTGCAATTGTTGGGATAATGGTTGCGATTATTGTTGTAATTGCTGTTGTTGTTGTATTGGTGATTCTTATCACCGTTTTCCTCCCACTTTCTTTTGACTTGCTTCACATTGGCCTCTTCAGCAGTCTGTTCTTTAATTCTTTCTTCAATCTGGTTCACTAGTTTGTGAGCCATTCTACATGCCTGTTGTATGGAGGCGGGCTCGTGTGAACTTATATCTTCTTGGATTCTTTCCGGTAATCCTTTCACAAACGCGTCGATCTTCTCTTCCTCATCTTCGAATGCTCCCGGACACAATAGGCACAATTCTGTGAATCGTCTTTCGTACGTGGTAATATCAAATCCTTGGGTTCGTAACCCTCTAAGTTCTGTCTTGAGCTTATTGACCTCGGTTCTGGGACGGTACTTCTCGTTCATCAAGTGCTTGAATGCTGACCACGGTAGTGCGTACGCATCGTCTTTTCCCACTTGCTCTAGATTGGTATTCCACCATGTTAACGCAGAACCTGTGAAGGTATACGTAGCGTACTTCACTTTGTCCTCTTCAGTACACTTACTTATGGCAAACACCGATTCGACCTTCTCGGTCCACCGTTTCAATCCGATCGGTCCTTCGGTTCCATCAAATTCCAAAGGTTTGCAGGCAGTGAATTCTTTGTAGGTGCATCCTACACGATTTCCTGTACTGCTAGATCCAAGGTTATTGTTGGTATGTAGCGCAGCCTGTACTGCGGCTATGTTTGAAGCTAGAAAAGTACGGAATTCCTCTTCATTCATATTCACTGTGTGTCGAGTAGTCGGTGCCATTTCCTACCCGTTAAGTTCATACTTAGTAGCTAATATACAATTCAACTACTACAATTCTATATGAAAAACTGATTATAATAATATTTCGCGTTCAAACTTTTACACAATATTTTACAAACTTACAATACCGCTTATTTTACATATAGCATGAAATATAGCACACAATAAATTTGATACAAATGGTTGTGAAGATAATTCTAGCTAGTACACAAGTCGTTCAGCAAAGGCAATAAAGACACGTAATTCATACGTCCAGAAACAAGTCATGCATTCTGGTTTTACTAGGATTACTTCCCATCCTTGGTCTTGTGGAACATAACCGTTATGGCCGTTGATAAGACAGTGTGTTGTAACGTCGTCAAAGGGACGAGGGTTACGTAATGTCCAACAGTCCCGTAACAATCTAAAAACCTCATTTCTTACCCCAATTACCAACTCCGTCACTTGTGGGAACGTTTTGTTTAATAGTTGTAGCCCGATGTTCTTGTTCTCACTTTGGTGAGAAGCGAACATTACTAATCCGTAAGCATAACATGCTTCTTTATGTTGCATGTTAGCCGCTTTTTCTAAATCACGAAGTCCAATATTCGGATATATTGAGTCAAAATAATTTCTTAACCCATTGCGTAAAATAGCATTTGGGTTCCCCGCAATATATGCGTCAAAGTAAACACATCGTAACTTATGGATTTCCCAATGTGATATCCCCCATCTTTCGAACGAAAACCTTTTATAAACCAAGGCATTCTTGGAACGTTCTTCGAATGTCTTACAAACTGATCTCGCCTTAAATAGTTGTGCCGAAGAATTCTGACCGACTCTAGACAAGATTTCATCAATCATGTCTCCGGGTAGGTCTCTTAAAATATTGGGTTGTCTATCCATTTTGTGTTTTTATACTGTAAAATAGACAAGAGTTAGATTCATAAAAAAAATACTTATTAATACAAGCAATTTTTACATATATCATAAAGCATAAGCACACTATATTACTTATATTACACCACACGAATACAACTATCTTATTCCGACTCGCTTGTTTCTTCTTCTTCGGTTTTGGTTCGTTTTGCCAAGTTTCTAGGGATATATGATGTTCCCCTAATACGAGCCGTCGTTATCCACATTGGTTTAGAAAAACCTGGTGGTTTAGAGGTTCCCGGGTCATTGTTACAACTTAAGGACTTCGGGGGTTGACGATACATATAAAGTTCATCGGGGTTGGAATTAGATTTCTCTATTTTTATGCCCTTTCCCTTATTATTTTCTTTTGCCTTTTTAAATTCAGTTGGGGTAATTTCTATAACATCATCGGAATTCTCGTCGGAATCCGATTCATCGGAGAATTGGTAATCCTCCCAATAGTTTGCTTCCTTGGCGGAAACACCATTGACCATAATTAACCTTGGTCGGTTGGTTGAGGATTTTCTTTTACTTAACCGTTTTATTATTTCCCCCACCGGTTCTATTTCTTCATCCGGTTCCGATTCTTCTTCCGGTTCCGATTCTTCTTCCGGTTCCGACTCTTCTTCCGGTTCCTCTGCGGGAACTTGTGAATCAGTCCACGAATCATTCCAATTTACATTTGACTCTTCATTATTATTAGGTGAGTCAATGGGACTTGTTCTAGAGGTAGACATCTATCACATAATATCAAACGCGTTAAGAGATTAATATATCACATAATATTCACATGTTAAAAATATATAGTTTCCAACAAAATTTGTTAAGCAATCATTTTTCAAGTAAACACGGTCGAAGTCCAGACTCACTAATGCATCCTAACAAACTAGATAAGACACACTAATGCAAAATTCTGGTTCTCTAAGACCAACGCTCGGATACCAACTGAAATGTCCCGTTCTTATTGATTAAAAACGTTCCATATTAATTGATTTCGTTGCGAGGTTTTGACCTCTATATGAGACATTTTTCAAAGACTGCATTCATTTTAAAACAAACCATAACCTTTATTTCATCAATAAAGGTTTAAAAAGCTTTACGTAGATTATCAAATAATGATAATCTAAAATATCCTGTTTACACACAACCATTACATAATGGTTTACAATACAAATATGTTACAACAAAATAAGTTTCTTGAATGCAGTTTTTACACAATATCATACAAGCATGGACTCCAAATCTCGTCCTTATTTAAGTATGCAACAGCGGAAGCTCTTAATAATCACCTGAGAATAAACATGCTTAAAACGTCAACAAAAATGTTGGTGAGTTATAGGTTTAACCTATATATATCAAATCGTAACAATAGACCACAAGATTTCATATTTCAATACACATCCCATACATAGAGATAAAAATCATTCATATGGTGAACACCTGGTAACCGACATTAACAAGATGCATATATATAAGAATATCCCCATCATTCCGGGACACCCTTCGGATATGATATAAATTTCGAAGTACTAAAGCATCCGGTACTTTGGATGGGGTTTGTTAGGCCCAATAGATCTATCTTTAGGATTCGCGTCAAGTAGGGTGTCTGTTCCCTAATTCTTAGATTACCAGACTTAATAAAAAGGGGCATATTCGATTTCAATAATTCAACCATAGAATGTAGTTTCACGTACTTGTGTCTATTTTGTAAATCATTTATAAAACTTGCATGTATTCTCATCCCAAAAATATTAGATTTTAAAAGTGGGACTATAACTCACTTTCACAGATTTTTACTTCGTCGGGAAGTAAGACTTGGCCACTGGTTGATTCACGAACCTATAACAATATATACATATATATCAAAGTATGTTCAAAATATATTTACAACACTTTTAATATATTTTGATGTTTTAAGTTTATTAAGTCAGCTGTCCTCGTTAGTAACCTACAACTAGTTGTCCACAGTTAGATGTACATAAATAAATCGATAAATATTATCTTGAATCAATCCACGACCCAGTGTATACGTATCTCAGTATTGATCACAACTCAAACTATATATATTTTGGAATCAACCTCAACCCTGTATAGCTAACTCCAACATTCACATATAGAGTGTCTATGGTTGTTCCAAAATATATATAGATGTGTCGACATGATAGGTCGAAACATTGTATATGTGTCTATGGTATCTCAAGATTACATAATATACAATACAAGTTGATTAAGTTATGGTTGGAATAGATTTGTTACCAATTTTCACGTAGCTAAAATGAGAAAAATTATCCAATCTTGTTTTACCCATAAATTCTTCATTTTAAATCCGTTTTGAGTGAATCAAATTGCTATGGTTTCATATTGAACTCTATTTTATGAATCTAAACAGAAAAAGTATAGGTTTATAGTCGTAAAAATAAGTTACAAGTCGTTTTTGTAAAGGTAGTCATTTCAGTCGAAAGAACGACGTCTAGATGACCATTTTAGAAAACATACTTCCACTTTGAGTTTAACCATAATTTTTGGATATAGTTTCATGTTCATAATAAAAATCATTTTCTCAGAATAACAACTTTTAAATCAAAGTTTATCATAGTTTTTAATTAACTAACCCAAAACAGCCCGCGGTGTTACTACGACGGCGTAAATCCGGTTTTTACGGTGTTTTTCGTGTTTCCAGGTTTTAAATCATTAAGTTAGCATATCATATAGATATAGAACATGTGTTTAGTTGATTTTAAAAGTCAAGTTAGAAGGATTAACTTTTGTTTGCGAACAAGTTTAGAATTAACTAAACTATGTTCTAGTGATTACAAGTTTAAACCTTCGAATAAGATAGCTTTATATGTATGAATCGAATGATGTTATGAACATCATTACTACCTTAAGTTCCTTGGATAAACCTACTGGAAAAGAGAAAAATGGATCTAGCTTCAACGGATCCTTGGATGGCTCGAAGTTCTTGAAGCAGAATCATGACACGAAAACAAGTTCAAGTAAGATCATCACTTGAAATAAGATTGTTATAGTTATAGAAATTGAACCAAAGTTTGAATATGTTTATTACCTTGTATTAGAATGATAACCTACTATAATAAACAAAGATTTCTTGAGGTTGGATGATCACCTTACAAGATTGGAAGTGAGCTAGCAAACTTGAAAGTATTCTTGATTTTATGTAACTAGAACTTGTAAAATATATGAAGAACACTTAGAACTTGAAGATAGAACTTGAGAGAGATCAATTAGATGAAGAAAATTGAAGAATGAAAGTGTTTGTAGGTGTTTTTGGTCGTTGGTGTATGGATTAGATATAAAGGATATGTAATTTTGTTTTCATGTAAATAAGTCATGAATGATTACTCATATTTTTGTAATTTTATGAGATATTTCATGCTAGTTGCCAAATGATGGTTCCCACATGTGTTAGGTGACTCACATGGGCTGCTAAGAGCTGATCATTGGAGTGTATATACCAATAGTACATACATCTAATAGCTGTGTATTGTACGAGTATGAATACGGGTGCATACGAGTAGAATTGTTGATGAAACTGAACGAGGATGTAATTGTAAGCATTTTTGTTAAGTAGAAGTATTTTGATAAGTGTCTTGAAGTCTTTCAAAAGTGTATGAATACATATTAAAACACTACATGTATATACATTTTAACTGAGTCGTTAAGTCATCGTTAGTCGTTACATGTAAATGTTGTTTTGAAACCTTTAGGTTAACGATCTTGTTGAATGTTGTTAACCCATTGTTTATTATAACAAATGAGATGTTAAATTATTATATTATCATGATATTATGATATATAATATATCTTAGTATGATGTATATACAGTTAAATGTCGTTACAACGATAATCGTTACATATATGTCTCGTTTCGAAATCATTAAGTTAGTAGTCTTATTTTTACATAGGTATTTCATTGTTAATACACTTAATAATATATTTACTTATCATTTAACATAATTAACCAAGTGTATCAATATCTTAATATGATTCATATGTACCTAGTAAGAGTTGTTATAACGATAATCGTTATATATATCGTTTTCGAGTTTCTTAAATTAATAGTCTCATTTTTATGTATATAACTCATTGTTAAAATACCTAATGAGATACATACTTATAATAAAAACATGTTAACTATATATATAACCATATATATGTCATCGTATAGTTTTTACAAGTTTTAACGTTCGTGAATCACCGGTCAACTTGGGTGGTCAATTGTCTATATGAAACATATTTCAATTAATCAAGTCTTAACAAGTTTGATTGCTTAACATGTTGGAAACATTTAATCATGTAAATATCAATCTCAATTAATATATATAAAGATGAAAAAGTTCGGGTCAGTACAGTACCTACCCGTTAAATAAATTTCGTCCCGAAATTTTAAGCAGTTGAAGGTGTTGACAAATCAAGAGAATATTTTTCTGGATGACTCGATCATCTCCAGGGTACTCTGGTAATTTAACAAATCAAAATCGTTCTATTACCATTTTCTTCTTAGAGCATTAGCTATGTTCATTCTGAATTTCATATCTACGAATTCCGGACCATTACTCGCTTGACTCGAAGTCGGGAAGAGAAAACAAAAGCATGAAGCTTCGAAAAATAAGGAAGAATATAAACTTCAATAATAACCCCGAAATTACAAACCGTGTATATAGATGCAGATAGCAATATAGAGACACGGGAGAATTAGAAACACTATAAACACAAGAGTATAGTAGAAGTAAATAGATTCTTCTGGTGGTAGATGAAAAAGAAGAATGACAGATATAAAAGTTAGGAGTATATCAAGAATCATGACTGGATGGAGCATATTGATGAATGCTTTAAAGTAAGAATCAAGGGAGAAAGAATAGAAGGTGTGAGTTGTGGAAAATAAGGAAACGAAGGGGTGAATTTATAGTGAAATATCCGACAGAGCAATCGAAACAGATTATTGCATATAATCAAAGAAGATCCTGATTTCCTTAATCACCAAAGAACCAAATCTTATTACGTAAGATTCTCTTTAAATACCTTAAATCCCGGAAATCAATCATAACTACGTCATCGGTTAAGACGAATATATTTTACTCATCTCACTCTTTTACGATAGTCTCATTTATATTCTTCGCATAATCGAATCGTTTTATCTACATTACTCAATGATGATAAAACTCCATTTTCACCTTATATTTGTCATGAAAACCTTCTTATTGTTAACCATAACAACCTCTATCAAATTTCGGGGACGAAATTTCTTTAACGGGTAGGTACTGTAATGACCCGGAATTTTCCAACCAAATTATACTTATAAGATTAATATTTACATAAATTAAACCATACCAACATGATAAGCAATCCAAATTGTTGAGACTTGTGTTTTTGAAAAGAGTTTTACACAACGTTTGACCGTCCAATATGACCGATGATATCACGAACTATATAACATATGATAATTATATGTTTGTGTATATATATGTATTTATATATATTTAACATGATTTAAGGATGGTTTAACATCTCATTGTGTACTAATGACAATGAGTTATAAGTATATTTTGAAACTACTAACTTAAGTTTTCAAAACGATAACTATACGTAACATTCTTTGATATATATACTTATAATCTATAATGCTTATACATGTATCGTATATATAATGTATTTAATCACTTTTTAAGGACTTAAATACATAAAACAATATAAGTATATTCACAAAAGATAGCTATATTTGAATTCTCGTTCCGTTTCCTCAAGATTTCTATACGTATATCTAGGGTATATGTACCCGTATCATACCCAGCTTCTATATGTATTTACTATTGGTATATACACTTCAAATCAACATCCTTATCAACATTATTACTGCCCTAGATATGAGGTAACTAGGATTTGTCAAGTAGTATGAATTATTAGTAAGAAAACAAAATTAGGAATCCTTTTCTTTCTTTATAAACTAAAAACGTTTTTATAAATGAACACCATTTCTTCACTCCATTTTCTCATATCTACACCCTCATTTATCTCTCAAAATACTCCTAACTTCATACTTGATCATCTCCAAGCATTTTTCCCATCATTTAGCTTCAATTACAAGCCTTAAACACCATAAGAAAACTCTTTCAAGAACATATCAAAATAACCACCCATTTGAAGAAGTTTACTTCCAACCTTTTGATCTAACTCCACCACTCTTTGATTCCAAGATTATTTCTTATCTTTTGCAGTAACTTTGTCCAAGTAACTTGAGGTAGTAATCTTGTTCATAATCTTATTCAATTCATATTCATATAGCTATCTTATTTTGTGGTATAAAATTTTAACAACAAGAACATGGTTTGAATGATTTCAAACTTGTTCGCAAACTAAATAGATCCTTCTAACTTGACTTTTAAAACACTTCAATACCTGTAATATATCATAATGATATGCTAACCTAACAAAATATAACTTGGTTTTACAAAGAACATCTTAAAAACTGAATCTACGTCGTCAGAGTGCAACCGGGGGCTGTTTTGGGTTGGATAATTAAAAACCATCTTAAACTTTGAATTAGAAGTTCATGTTCTGGAAAAATGATATTTCTTATGAATATGTTAACACATAAAAATTTCATGGTTTAACTCAAAGTGTAAGTATTTTTAGAAAAATGATCATTAAATGTTGTTTTTATGATGGAAAATGATCACTTTCATAAGTTTTACCAAAGTTTGACCTATAACCTATGATTTCGAATACAAACTAAGGTATTTTCAGTTCATATTCTTAAAATTTGACTCGATCCAAGGAAGTGGCAAGTTGAACCAACAAAAACAGAGTTGTAATGAAGAAACTACGACTAAAACAAGATTGGGTATCCGAAGCTAGTTTAGCTACGAAAATATTTGGAGAAAAAGTAAATTAATCATATCTTTTCTAATTAATATGATATTTTATATATAATTACTTATGATTTGATTTTATATATTTCAGGACCACCCGTAAACAACACGATAAGATTAATCATAAGACCTCATGATTGTACGCAACACGTCATTTGACAACACGGTACTTTATGTACGCAACACGTCATTTGACAATATGGTACCATGGGTCGAGATTAATTCTGATCAATACGAATATGATGGGGTCTTTATTTATTTTATTTAAGCAACTAATTGTGGACCACTAACATCGGACTGCTAACTGCGGACTAAGAAAATATTAAAAGTATTAAAAGTATATATATATGTAACGATTACTTAAAAAGAAAATATGTTGATATATTATATATATGGTTAGGTTCGTGATATCTATAGGAGACCAAGTCGAATTAAATACCTTCAAGGCAAAAGTGAGTTTCATTTGCTCCCTTTTTAATTGCTTTTGCAATATATATTTTTGGGCTGAGAATACATGCGCTGCTTTTATAAATGTTTACAAAATAGACACAAGTACTTAAAAATATATTCTACGTTGAGTTGTACCACTGGCATATTTCCCTGTAGCTTGGTAACTACTATTTACATGGGTATTGTAAACGTTAATCCTGTTGATAGATCTATCGGGCCTGACAACCCCAACCGGACTGGACGACCAGTATTCAACGGTTGCACAGTACTTCGTTTTGGTGACTACACTTGGTACGGTGTAGTGAGATTTCATAATAAAGGGAATATGCGACGTTGATTAAATGTTAAGTATGGTTACCAAGTGCTCAACCACTTAGAATGCTTTACATACACTTGCGAGTGTATTATGTTTATGATTATCAAAACTCTTGTGGTCTATTAACATATTGAAATGATTGTTATGATAAACCTATGAACTCACCAACCTTTTGGTTGACACTTTAAAGCATGTTTATTCTCAGGTACGAATTAAGTCTTCCGCTGTACATTTGCTCAATATAAGGACATTACTTGGAGCCGATCATCGCAATGGGACCAAATGTTGATGACTTCGTCCAGGTAGATTAGGACGGGTCCTTTCAGTTTTCGACATCTAATGATTTCTACATATAGACAATCACCGTAAATAATAGTTTACAATAGTACTTCCGTTGACAATGCAGTCAAAATAAGATACATGGTGATAATTTGGTGAATGCAACGTTTCCTTGAAAAGTATGTCATGTAAGACTCCATGCACATAGCTTGTCTAACATATAAGCAACAGCGGAAGACTTCTAGGAAACCTGAGAATAAACATGCTAACAAGTGTCAACACAAAGGTTGGTGAGTTCATAGTTTTAATGTTTCGCATAATCTGTGTATAAAGGTGGATCACAAGATTTCAGTTGTTTCATCCAGAAACGTTTATCAAAATACTCTACAAGATTGAGCACCCTGGTAACTAAACTTAACGTATATATAATTTGTACCCTTTGTATAATCATCTTAATAGTACACGCAAACCAACGTGTACGCTTCTCAAATAGCATACGTCCGTTAAAAGGCTAGCGCTCTAGCTCGGACGGGGATATCAAGCCCTATGGATCCATATATAACTACTCGCGCCCACCAGTTCTTATAACCGGCAGTTACTAGTTACCAAAGCTAAGGGATTTTCGGTTCAAACTCGGTGTAGAATTTAGTATGTACTTGTACCCATTGCGTTTAAAATAAAGTGCATGTATTCGTAGCCCAAAAATATATATTGCAAAGCAATTAAAAAGGGAGCAAATGAAACTCACACATATAAATATTGTAAATCAGTTAATAAAGCATTTGCATGTATTCTCAGCCCAAAAATGTAGAGAGTAAAAGGGATCATATGAAACTCACCTTAGCAGCACATAAAGTTGTTCACCAAAACGTGACCGAAACTCGGAATATCAAATAACCGTAGATCTCAACCTAGAGAACATATGTTGGTCAATAAATGTCTATCAAGCTAGGTCAGGTCATAGTGTATAACAATCCTAATGCTCGAGATCGACATACAAAAGTTATCCAAAGTCGTTTCAAAAAGTCAATTTTGACAATAGTTCAACAAAACGAGACGTACCTTGTATAAGGATTCATTTACTCGGTTGGTAATATTCAAAAATCCAATTTATCAATCTCGTAAACAAGTTGTTTAAATCTTAATTGCAGATTCAAAAGTAATTTCAATTAACGTCAGTCATAATTCAGTTGATCATATCTTTTAATCCGTTCATCGAAACTATTTGGTGTCTAAATGAAAAGTTATTGATTTTTCGTTAGCTTTCCAAAAACATGTATATCATATACCTTTTACCAGTAATATATGTATTTACTTCGTGATTCATCATAACTATTTAACGACAAAATTTAGCATACAAGCATGCATAAATATATATACTCGAGCACTAGACATGGATACACAATTAATGTATAAAAGATAAAATATGAGTGCTTACGTATCAATATTGAGATTCAATATTGTAGAAAAGTACGTAGATGCAACAGAGATGATAAACACTAGATTTGATTCACAAATATACCCTCGAACATTACCCATAACCTCCTTGACAATAACCCATAATTTCCTTAGCTCTATCCCGCTCAAAAACCCATTTTGAAGGTGACACGCTCATAACCTCGTCGTAGTATTTTAGATATATATACTACTAATAATAATATTATAATAAGATTAATAATAATAATATTAATCTTAAAAATAATAATAATAATAATAATAATAATAATAATAATAATAATAATAATAATAATAATAATAATAATAATAGTAATAATAATAATAATAATAATATAAAAAAATAATAATACTGTAGCAAATAGTGTTTTACGGTAGGAAAGTCGTTTTACTTGTACATATATATATATATATACATACATATAATTGTTCATGAATCGTCAAGAGCAGTCAAATGTAATTTAATACATGGAACAGTTCTAAAATTTTAAGATTCAACTTCATAGACTTTGCTTATCGTGTCGGAAACATTAAATCATTTAAAGATAAAGTTTAAATTTGGTCAGAAATTTCCGGGTCATCACAGTAATACTCATATTCAAACTTTGATTCAATTTCTTTGACTATAACAATCTTATTTCGAGTGGAAATCTTACTTGAACTTGTTTTCGTGTCATGATTCTGCTTCAAGAACTTTTAAGCCATCCAAGGATCCTTTGAAGCTAGATCTATTTTTCTCATTTCCAGTAGGTTTATCCACAAAACCTGAGGTAGTAATAATGTTCATAACATCATTCGATTCATATATATAAAACTACCTTATTCGAAGGTTTAAACTTAAAATCACTAGAACATAGTTTAGTTAATTCTAAACTTGTTCGCAAACAAAAGTTAATCCTTCTAACTTGACTTTTAAAATCAACTAGACACATGTTCTATATCTATATGATATGCTAACTTAATGATTTAAAACCTGAAAACACGAAAAATACCGTAAAACTGGATATACGCCGTCGTAGTAACACTGCGGGCTGTTTTGGGTTAGTTAATTAAAACCTATGATAAACTTTGATTTAAAAGTTGTTCTTCTGGGAAAATGATTTTTCTTATGAACATGAAACTATATCCAAAAATCATGGTTAAACTCAAAGTGGAAGTATGTTTTCCAAAATGGTCATCTAGACGTCGTTCTTTCGACTTAAATGACTACCTTTAAAAAAATGACTTGTAACCTGTATTTCTGACTATAAACTTATACTTTTTCTGTATAGATTCATAAACTTAAGTTCAATATGAAACCATAGCAACTTGAACCACTCAAAACGGATTTAAAATGAAGAAGTTATGGGTAAAACAAGATTGGATATTTTTTGCTTGTTGTAGCTACGTGAAAATTGGTAACAAATCTATATTAATCATATCCTAGCTAACTTATATTGTATTATACATGTATTCTAATATATTATGTAATCTTGGGATACCATAGACACATATTCAAATGTTTTGACATATCATATCGACCCATGTATATATGTTATTTGGAACAACCATAGGCACTCTATATGCAGTAATGTTGGAGTTAGCTATACAGGGTTAAGGTTGATTCTAAAAATATATATACTTTGAGTTGTGATCTAGCCTGAGACGTGTATACACTGGGTCATGGATTGATTCAAGATAATATATATCAATTTATTTCTGTACATCTAACTGTGGACAACTAGTTGTAGGTTACTAACGAGGACAGCTGACTTAATAAACTTAAAATAGTAAAACGTATTAAAAAATGTTGTAAATATATTTTGAACATACTTTGATATATATGTATATATTTGTTATAGGTTCGTGAATCGATCAGTGGCCAAATCTTACTTCCCGACGAAGTAAATCTGTGAAAGTGAGTTATAGTCCCACTTTTAAAATCTAATATTTTTGGGATGAGAATACATGCAGCTTTATAAATGTTTTACAAAATAGACACAAGTACATGAAACTACTTTCTATGGTTGAACGATCGAAGCTGAATATGCCCCTTTTACTTGGTAACCTAAGAATTAGTAAACCAGTCTAATAATTGACGCGAATCTTAAAGATAGATCTATTGGGCCCAACAAACCCCATCCGTTGTAGCGGATGCTTTAGTACTTCGAGTTTTTATATAATGTCCGATGGATGTCCCGGAATGATGGGGATATTGTTATATGCATCTTGTTAATGTCGGTTACTAGGTTTTCAAACCATATGAATGATTTTTATCTCTATGTATGGGATGTATATTGAAATATGAAATCTTGTGGTCTATTATTATGATTTGATAATATATAGGTTAAACCTATAACTCACCAACATTTTTGTTGACGTTTTAAGCATGTTTATTCTCAGGTGATTATTAAGAGCTTCTGAAAGGACCCGTCCTAATCCATCAGGACGAAGTCACCAACATCTGGTTCCATTGCGATGATCGACTCCAAATAATGTCTCTAAAATGAGCAAATGCACAGCGGAAGATTTCTTTCATACCTGAGAAAAAACATGTTTTCAAGTGTCAACCAAAAGTTTGGTGAGTTCATAAGTTTATCATAAAACAATAAAATTCATCATTTTGATACACCACAAGATTTAAATGCTGCATGGTACAAATGAGCCTGAATCCTATACCCACCTGTAATGTACATGCGATATCTTTTAAATACAGTACACCTTCCTCGTGTACGAAATCATTTTTCATAAATCTTAGTAACCGTACACATATCTCGTGCACAAAAATAACATACACATAACCTGTGTATAAAATCATTCTCTCAATACATAACATTCACTTTTCATTTCTTTCATAGCTTGGCTTGGTAACCGACCTTAACATATAATGCGCATAATAATATCCCTAAAACAGAACATGTCGTCTGTATAATAATCATATAAACTTCGAAGTACTAAACACCACGCCCACTAGCTCTTCCGTCTAGTGAACATTCTGGGTGGGGGTGTTAAACCCAGTAGCTACCTTTAGGATTCGCGTCAATTAGGCGTGCACTAATTCTCAAAATTAGTGATGTTCCCTAATTCTTAGGTTACCAAGCAATAATAATCAGGGGAAAAATATTCATATCAATTGTGGCAATTATCACGTCCACATAATTCAATGGTGGCAATTATCACGTCCACATAATTCATTTGAGGAATGTTTTGCTTGTGTCTATCTCATCAAACATTTATAAAAGCATTTCATGTATTCGCAGTTCAAAATGTATTTCAAAAGCATTTAATAAAGCAGTTGTAAAAGTAGCACATGTATTCTCAGTCCCAAAAATGTAAAGAGTAAAAGAGAATCAAATGAACTCACGCATATAAATATTGTAAAACAGTTAATAAAGCATTTGCATGTATTCTCAGCCCAAAAACGTAAAGAGTAAAAGGGAGCAAATGAACTCACTATATTGTATTTTGTAGTAAAAATACATATGACGATACTGAACAATGCAGGGTTGGCCTTGGATTCACGAACCTATATCAGTTATATATATTAATATATATACTTGAAATTGAACAAATTTATATATTATAACTTATGTTATTTATTATATATTTTTAATTTTTGTGTATGCATATTTAAAATGATTCGTGTTTAGATAGTTATATTAATATATTTAATTAGTTTTATATTAAAAATACCAAATTTGTTGTATATGAATATTCGTATAAAATTTGTTAATATGATTTATACATACTTGTATGTAATATTACTTATAAATATATTTTTATATACCAAAATATTTATTTAGTAAAATAATATTAATAATAATGATATTTCTAAATATTATAAGTAATAACAATTATCATAATAATAATAACAATGATGATAATAATAATATTAGTCATGTTAAAAAAATACTCATAATATTAATTTTAGTGATAATAATAATTAACACAATAATAATAACATAAATGATAATAATAACAATAATAATAATAATATTAATAATAATAATAATAATAATAATAATAATAATAATAATAATAATAATAATAATAATAATAATAATAATAATAATAATAATAATAATAATAATAATAATAATAATAATAATAATAATAATAATAATAATAATACTACTACTTAGTAAGAAAACTACCTCAAAGTGGTTTTCTAAAAAGAAATGTCTCGGGCCGGAATTGAACCCGAGACCTCCCGCTAGCCCGCACCCACACCCAACCATTGAGCTGCAGCCCATAATTCTGATTAACTCTACAATTTAATTAACTTAACCCGTTTTCTATAACCCCTTCTTCTTCCATGACTAGATCGACCAGAGAACAATCCTCAACTAGTTTTAATGTTTGGTTTAGCTTTGAAACATAAATGGAAACAGTTCTTGTAATCATTTATAATTAACCAGAATAGAAAAAATTATTCAATTAAAATAGCTGTAACCCGTTTAAACAAAAATATGAACTCAAAATTAAATCTCGATTTTTAATGTGTTTTAGATCACGATCTCTGAATGAAAAATATTCTAAATAGTTATCAGAAACTATCTGTATCAACAATTTAACTTAAAACTTCGAACCAGACTTGAATTTAACCATGAACAAATAATTTAACTTTTTGAAAAATAAGTTTGACTTCAAAAATTCGAATCCAATATAACAAATGAGGATTTGTAACTTTCTAGAAAGCTTTGATGAAAGATTCATAACGAAGCTGCATTAGAGTATTTTGGAATTAAACTCAAATTTGGTGTTTTGAAAAAATGGATGAAGAACAGAGATATTTGGCTCGTTTTCAATATTCTTGTTTAATTAATCAGCTAAAAACAGAAGTAATCGATAAATGGTGATATTGGTGAGATATTCGAATGGTTTTCTGTCAATGGAGTTAAATAATTGTTATATAGAAAATTATGAGTGTCGACCAAGAAATCGTTCAGTACAGGGATATATAATATAAAAAAAGAGATTTGATGGATAACTGAATTTGTTTGTTGTGAATTGTCTTTTAACAAATTAGAGACAATTTACAAAGAATTTAAAACAGCCGATCGTGACATACAACAGGAAATTGATTCTGTAAAGATTTTATTTATAATTAATTATTAATATTAATAATTAATTATAATTATTTTAATAATAATAACTTAAATATAATAAATAACTCCATTTATGTATATCTAATATTTTTATATATGTATTTAGGTATGTTATGTATTTGTCTATTTTTATATGTTTATTTATATATAAATAACAGAGGTTTATATATGCATTTGTATTTATATATATGACAGCATTTGTAATCATATATATGTATGTATATTATTTGTGTATATAATTTATTTTATCATTTAATAAATATTACTATAATAGTAATAATACTATTAGTATTGATAATAATAATAAATAATAATACGAATAATAAAAATGATAATAATAATAATATTATTTATGATAATAATAATATTTATTCCACTTATGATAATAATGATAACTATAATGATTTTTAATAATATTGATTATAAAAATTTTGAAAATAATGATTTTAATTATGATAATGACTAAATCATAATTTTTATTACTAAGTATAATAATAATGATAATAACAATATTTTTTTTAGTAACAATTTAAATGTATAACCTTTCATATCTATATTCATTATATATAGTTATACTAATAATATCGATATTACGATTAATACTAATTATGCCAAAGTGATATTAGTATAATAGTTATATCTTGATTTGTTTATATAACTATCAGGTGTTGCAACCGTTTACTAAATAAATTCGAAACCAAATATATACATTCAGTATACTTTATATATGTATATATTTCAAATACTAATTATATTTTTAATCCAATAAATTTATTATTATAATATTTTTACAAATAATATTCATATACATATAAATGCTCGTGAATCGTCGGGATCAGTCAAGGTCAAATGTATACATGAACACAGTTCAAAGTTTTCGAGACCCAATATTATAGACTTTGCTTATCGTGTCGGAAACATATAAAGATCAAGTTTAATTTGGTCGGAAATTTCCGGGTCGTCACAGCTTCCGCTGTTGCATACTAAAATAAGGACAAGATTTGGAGTCCATGCTTGTATGATATTATGTAAAAACTGCATTCAAGAAACTTATTTTTGATGTAATATATTCTTATTGTAAACCATTATGTAATGGTCGTGTGTAAACGGTATATTTTAGATTATCATTATTTGATAATCTACGTAATGCTTTTTAAACCTTTATAGATAAAATAAAGGTTATGGTTATTTTAAAAATGAATGCAATCTTTGAAAAATGTCTCATATAGAGGTCAAAACCTCGCGACGAAATCAATTAATATGGAACGTTTATAATCAATATGAACGGGACATTTCAATATACACTCCAATGATCAGCTCTTAGGAACCCATGTGAGTCACCCAACACATGTGGAAACCATAATTTGGTAACTAGCATGAAATATCTCATAAAATTACAAAAATATTAGTAATCATTCATGACTTATTTACATGTAAACAAAATTACACATCCTTTATATCTAATCCATATACCAACAACCAAAAACACCTACAAATACTTTCATTCTTCAATTTTCTTCATCTAATTGATCTCTCTCAAGTTCTATCTTCATGTTCTAAGTGTTCTTCATAAATTCTATAAGTTCTAGTTTCATAAAATCAAGAATACTTCCAAGTTTGCTAGTTTACTTCCAATCTCGTAAAGTGATCATCTAACCTCAAGAAATCTTTCTTATTTACATTAAGATATCTTTCTAATACAAGTTAATACTCATATTCAAATTTTGATTCAATTTCTATAACTATAACAATCTTATTTCGAGTGGAAATCTTACTTGAACTTGTTTTCATGTCATGATTCTGCTTCAAAAACTTTCAAGCCATCCAAGGATCCTTTAAAGCTAGATCTATTTTTCTTATTTCTAGTAGGTTTATCCACAAAACCTGGGGTAGTAATGATGTTCGTAACATCATTCGATTCATATATATAAAACTACCTTATTCGAAGATTTAAACTTGAAATCACTAGAACATAGTTTAGTTAATTCTAAACTTGTTCGCAAACAAAAGTTAATCCTTCTAACTTGACTTTTAAAATCAACTAAACACATGTTCTATATCTATATGATATTCTAACTTAATGATTTAAAACCTGGAAACCCGAAAAACGCCGTAAAACCAGACGTACGCCGTCGTAGTAACACCGCGGGCTGTTTTGGGTTTGATAATTAAAAACTATGATAAACATTGATTTAAATGTTGTTCTTCTGGAAAAATGATTTTTCTTATGAACATGAAACTATATCCAAAAATCATGGTTAAACTCAATGTGGAAGTATGTTTTTCAAAATGGTCATCAAGACGTCGTTCTTTCGACTGAAATGACTACCTCTTTCAAAAATGACTTGTAACTTATATTTCCGACAATAAACCTATTCATTTTCTGTTTAGATTCATAAAATAGAGTTCAATATGAAACCATAGCAATTTGATTCATTCAAAATGGATTTAAAACGAAGAAGTTATGAGTAAAACAAGATTGAATATTTTTTGATTGTTGTAGCTACGGGAAATATTGTAACAATTCTATACAAATCATATCCTAGCTAACTTATATTGTATTATACATGTATTCTAATATATTATGTAATCTTGAGATACCATAGACACGTATCTAAATGTTTTGACATATCATATCGACCCATCTATATATATTATTTGGAACAACCATAGACACTCTATATGCAATAATATTAGAGTTAGCTATACAGGGTTGAGGTTGATTCCAAATATATATATACTTTGAGTTGTGATCTAGCATGAGACGTGTATACACTGGGTCGTGGATTGATTCAAGATAACATATATCAATTTATTTCTGTACATTTAACTATGGACAACTAGTTGTAGGTTACTAACGAGGACAGCTGACTTAATAAACTTAAAACATCAAAATGTATTAAAAGTGTTGTAAATATATTTTGAACATACTTTGATATATATGTACATATTTGTTATAGGTTCGTGAATCGACCAGTGGCAAAGTCTTACTTCCCGGCGAAGTAAAAATCTGTGAAAGTGAGTTATAGTCCCACTTTTAAAATCTAATAATTTGGGATGAGAATACATGCAGTTTTATAAATGTTTTATGTAATAGACACAAGTAAATGAAACTACATTATATGGGTGAATGATCGAAGCCGAATATGCCTCTTTTGCTTGGTAACCTAAGAATTATTAAATCCATCTACTAATTGACGCGAATCCTAAAGATAGATCTATTGGGTCTAACGAACCCCATCCAAAGTACCGGATGCTTCAGTACTTCGAATTCGTTTTTATCATGTCTGAAGGATTCCCGGAATGATAGGGGATATTCTTATATGCATCTTGTTAATGTCGGTTATCAGGTGTTCACCATATGAATGATTTTTATCTCTATGTATGGGATGTATATTGAAATATGAAATCTTGTGGTCTATTATTATGATTGGATAATACATATGTTAAACCTATAACTCACCAACATTTTTGTTGACGTTTTAAGCATGTTTATTCTCAGGTGATTATTAAGAGCTTCCGCTGTTGTATACTAAAATAAGGACAAGATTTGGAGTCCATGCTTGTATGATATTATGTAAAAACTGCATTCAAGAAACTTATTTTTGATGTAATATATTCTTATTGTAAACCATTATGTAATGGTCGTGTGTAAACGGTATATTTTAGATTATCATTATTTGATAATCTACGTAATGCTTTTTAAACCTTTATAGATAAAATAAAGGTTATGGTTGTTTTAAAAATGAATGCAGTCTTTGAAAAACATCTCATATAGAGGTCAAAACCTCGCGACGAAATCAATTAATATGGAACGTTTATAATCAATATGAACGGGACATTTCAGTTACGTACCTAAAAGACTCTCGACATCAAAGTCATAGTTTAACATGTACCTACGACAGATCCTTTGGCAATTATTAGCAAAAATAACCTTGCAATTTCTTTTCAATGTAGCCAGTTTTGTCACAGCTCCAACAGGATAACTTCGATTTTTCATTCGGAGTAGCCTTATCATAATCTTGATATATATGATTACCCTTTTGTTACCGGAGAACTTTTCATGTTCCACCACATTAGCAATAAACTTATTCACAACTTCACTGATTTTTGACCTTCCGGAGAATCATTATATTTACCGAAACCCCATCATTTACTCATTCGCATCTTGTAAAGAGAATTGCCATACGAATCATCGGGAATTAGCAATTAGTATTTTGAAATCTCGTAGCATGTCTATGTCAACAGTTATATGTTTATATATAACGTCTATCTTCTGGACTTAATTTGAATGTGAAGTTTCTGAAAAACACTTCGAACTACGAATTGGTTCTTCAAAAATGGAAAAATGCTGATGAAGCAGCAAAAACTATAAACGACTTTAACAGTAAAAGTTTGATGATAATGAATAAGTGTGCTGGCAAAGTGCAGAAAAAGAGAAGTCTTGGAAATGGAAACCGGATTGAGCAAAGTATGAAGGAGGCTGTGGACAAATCACAAAGACTGAACCTGACTTCAAAGGATCCAAATGATTCAGTACCTGCTGAAGTCATTAACGAATACCTTGCTCTAAACCCCTGCAGACAATATTCTTCATCATCCTCTGATATTAGAAATTCTAAGATGTCATCGTATCTTTCATTATAAATATCCTCCATATTTCTGAAGATATTTTCTTAATTATTTTTATCTGAAATCATTTACCTATTCGCGCTATCTGTATTACATCATAGAAGAAACTATTTTAGTTTCTAAATTTTGAAACATTCGAGTTTAAAATGGGAATATTTTTGAAGTAGTGTTGGGAGCTGAAGCATGAGTTAGTATAATATAATGACACTTGATCAATGTGATTATATTACAGTAATTTATGCTGAGTTTCTAAATGGAACGTGATGATTCACAGATCATAACGTCATCATGTGTCATGTTACACGACTTTTATATTCTCTTTAACCTCTAAAATATCAAGAAAATATTTCTTGATGATTCGGTCTTTTCCGAGGTATTCTAGTAATTTGACAAGTCAAGATCGTGCCATTACAATTTCCTTCTTACAACATTAACAATGTTCATTCTGAAATTCATATCTGCGAATTACGGACCATTATAAGCAGTACTTACTCACAAGAAGAAGAAACGAAAGGACAAAAACTCTGAAACAGAAATTGGAGTATAAATCAAAGAAAATAAAAGAAAGCATTAACTGGAGATGACAATGATTATGGGAAACAGAAGCAGGGACATCGAAATATATGAAAAGATATAAAACCCAACAACCACCCAGAAATTATAAACCGTATATATCAATACATATAGCAATATAAAGACATGGGAGAACTAAAAATACTATAAAACCAAGGGCATAGTAGAAGTAAATAGATTCTTCCGGCGGTAGATGAAAAAGAAGAATGACTGATATGAAGGTTAGGAATATATCAAGAAGCAGAACTGAATGGAGCATATTGATAAATGCTTTAAAGTATGAGTTAGAAATAATGGAAGGTGTGAGTTAAAATGAAATAAAGGAGGTGGATTTATAGTAAAATATTCGACAAAGAAATCAAAACAGATGATCGCATTAAAAGCAGATCCTAATTCCCTGTATTATCGAAGAATCAAATCCTAATACGAAGATTTTCTCCAAATCTCTTGAACTTGGAAATCAATCCTATCTACGTCAAAAGATATGACGAATCTATACCTACTCATTTCACTCTTTTGGTAATAGCTTCACTCGTACTCTTCAGAAAATCAAATGGTTTTATCCATATTACTTAATGATGATAAAACCCTAATCTTCAGCTTATATGCGTCATGAAAACATACTTATTATTAGCCATGACTGAAATGTCCCGTTCTTATTGATTAAAAACGTTCCATATTAATTGATTTCGTTGCGAGGTTTTGACCTCTATATGAGACGTTTTTCAAAGACTGCATTCATTTTTAAAACAAACCATAACCTTTATTTCATAAATAAAGGTTTAAAAAGCTTTACGTAGATTATCAAATAATGATAATCTAAAATATCCTGTTTACACACGACCATTACATAATGGTTTACAATACAAATATGTTACATCGAAAGCAGTTTCTTGAATGCAGTTTTTACACAATATCATACAAACATGGACTCCAAATCTTGTCCTTATTTTAGTATGTAACAGCGGAAGCTCTTAGTATTCATTGAGAATAAACATGCTTTAAACGTCAACAAAAATGTTGGTGAGTTATAGGTTTAACCTATATATATCAAATCGTAATAATAGACCACAAGATTTCATATTTCAATACACATCCCATACATAGAGATAAAAATCATTCATATGGTGAACACCTGATAACCGACATTAACAAGATGCATATATAAGAATATCCCCATCATTCCGGGACACCCTTCGGATATGATATAAATTTCGAAGTACTAAAGCATTCGGTACTTTGGATGGGGTTTGTTAGGCCCAATAGATCTATCTTTAGGATTCGCGTCAATTAGAGTGTCTGTTCCCTAATTCTTAGATTACCAGACTTAATAAAAAGGGGCATATTCAATTTCGATAATTCAACCATAGAATGTAGTTTCACGTACTTGTGTCTATTTTGTAAATCATTTATAAAACCTGCATGTATTCTCATCCCAAAAATATTAGATTTTAAAAGTGGGACTATAACTCACTTTCACAGATTTTTACTTCGTCGGGAAGTAAGACTTGGCCACTGGTTGATTTACGAACCTATAACAATATATACATATATATCAAAGTATGTTCAAAATATATTTACAACACTTTTAATATATTTTGATGTTTTAAATTTATTAAGTCAGCTGTCCTCGTTAGTAACCTACAACTAGTTGTCCACAGTTAGATGTACAGAAATAAATCGATAAATATTATCTTGAATCAATCCACGACCCAGTGTATACGTATCTCAGTATTGATCACAACTCAAACTATATATATTTTGGAATCAACCTCAACCCTGTATAGCTAACTCCAACATTCACATATAGAGTGTCTACGGTTGTTCCGAAATATATATAGATGTGTCGACATGATAGGTCGAAACATTGTATACGTGTCTATGGTATCTCAAGATTACATAATATACAATACAATTTGATTAAGTTATGGTTGGAATAGATTTGTTACCAATTTTCACGTAGCTAAAATGAGAAAAATTATCCAATCTTGTTTTACCCATAACATCTTCATTTTAAATCCGTTTTGAGTGAATCAAATTGCTATGGTTTCATATTGAACTCTATTTTATGAATCTAAATAGAAAAAGTATAGGTTTATAGTCGGAAAATTAAGTTACAAGTCGTTTTTGTAAAGGTAGTCATTTCAGTCGAAAGAACGACGTCTAGATGACCATTTTAGAAAACATACTTCCACTTTGAGTTTAACCATAATTTTTGGATATAGTTTTATGTTCATAATAAAAATCATTTTCCCAGAATAACAACTTTTAAATCAAATTTTATCATAGTTTTTAATTAACTAACCCAAAACAGCCCGCGGTGTTACTACGACGGCGTAAATCCGATTTTACGGTGTTTTTCGTGTTTCTAGGTTTTAAATCATTAAGTTGGCATATCATATAGATATAGAACATGTTTTTAGTTGATTTTAAAAGTCAAGTGAGAAGGATTAACTTTTATTTGCGAACAAGTTTAGAATTAACTAAACTATGTTCTAGTGATTACAAGTTTAAACCTTCGAATAAGATAGCTTTATATGTATGAATCGAATGATGTTATGAACATCATTACTATCTCAAGTTCCTTGGATAAACCTACTGGAAATGTGAAAAATAGATCTAGCTTCAAAGGTGTAACGACCCGGAAATTTCCGACCAAATTTAAACTCTAATCTCTATATGTTTCCGACACGATAAGCAAAAACCCTAATGTTGAGTTTAGAAAGTCTGAAATCTATATTGGAATGATTAGTTACCTTTGACCAAGCCTGACGATTCACGAACATTATGTGTATGTATGATATATATTTATTAACTGATAACGTTAACAAGATATTAGATATGTAATATCAGGTTTCGATATAAGATTACTATAATTATCGACAAGTGTAAAAGATAATATAAATTTTATAAATATCTGAAACTGTCTTTGTCAAATTATTAACGAGTCATTTTAATAAAATAAAGATTTTTAATAAGCACCAAAAGACTACAACATTTCATCACATGATTTTAAGTTAAAACTTTGGAAATCACTAAACCTGCGCACTTGCACAAGAAAAATCATAACTAATTCATTCGGACTCGAAAAAGGGTGATCTTGGTGTCCAAACGACCGTAACTCAAAAATCTACAACTTTTGTGACTATACCTTACACGAATCGTGTACCCATCTACACGAATCGTGTAATGTTTTGCCAAAATAAAGTGGGTAGGTACGAAAATTTCTTTAAAAAGGCTTGTACGTTTCATTTTTTTTTCATTTTTCATCAAACACCAACACACACACATATATTTATTACTCCGTATACTCACATAAATAAATAAATTAAAAATATTATTATTATTACTAATCAAGATTACTAAGATTATTAGTATCAATATTCATATTACTAGTATTAGTATTATTTTTGAGGGAAATTATCAGTGTTATTTCTAAAATTTATACAAAAATCCTATGATGGGGTTCCGCCCAAGTGTTCCAAAACTAATTTCATGAGTGGGATAATATTAAGAAGATTATGGGTCATAGCTGTGGAAGTTATGGGTATGGATCGGGGGTTTTGCTCGTGAGACAAACTAGTGTTTATCATCTCCGTTGTGTCTAAATAATATCTTGCAATATTGAATCTCAATATTGATACGTGAGCACTCTAAACTTAACTTTTATTTACTTTTAGTGTATCCTTGACTAGTGCTCGAGAAATTAGGATCGTGTATATTTTTATATCAATTTTTTTTGTTAAAATATATTTTTAGGATAGAATCTGAATTAGTTACTCTTGTGATTGAAATAAGGTATATGAATAATATGTTTTTGGAAAGGTGGCGAAAAACTATAAACTTTTCATTTAGATGTCGAATGAATTCGACGGACAGATTTGAAGTTATAGCCAATTGAACTTTCGTACAAATTATTAAAAATGAATATTTTTATGTTACGTCGTTGTTAAAATTGTTGTTATTATTATAAACACTACCATCGAGGTTATTAAAATTTTTAGTAACTAATATTTTTACAACAAATGTAAAATTATTATTTTAATTATTATTATTATTAAAACTATTAATTATTATCTTTATTAAAAATATTATTTTAAAAACAATTAATAATTTTGTCAAAAATTGTCAAAATATTACTTTAACTATTATAATCAACAAAATTATAAATTTATCATTTTTGTTATTGTTATTAAATTATTATTATGAAAATTATCAATTTATTAATAAAATTATCATTTTAAGGAAATATTATTATTATAAAATATTAATTCATCAATTTGATATATTTTTGTATATAAAATATTATTTATTAACAAGTATTGTTATTTACTATAAATAAATTTTGTTAAATATTTAAAATATAAAATGACTATATTTATTCAGGTATAAATTTTTGGAGTCCATTTTGAGTCAAATGAATTTCTGTTAACTTTTACAAATTAGTCTCGAGCATTAGGATTGGTACACTAGAAATTGACTTTAATCGTTATTTAGATATTAATCGATATAAAATTATATAATTAATTAGGTTCGTGAATCGAAGGCCAACCTTATAAGTTATCAATGATGTTATATGTATTTTTACTACAAAATACAATTGGTGAGTTTCATTTGCTCCCTTTTTAATTGCTTTTGCAATATATATTTTTGGGACTGAGAATACATGCGATGCTTTTATAAATGTTTACGAAATAGACACAAGTACTTAAAATACATTCTACGTTGAGTTGTACCACTTGCATACTTCCCTGTAGCTTGGTAACTAATATTTACAGCTGTATTGTAAACGCGAATCCTGTTGATAGATCTATCGGGCCTGACAACCCCAACCGGACTGGACGACCAGTATTCAACGGTTGCACAGTACTTCGTTAAAGCGACTACACTTTGGTACAGTGTAGTAAGATTATATATATTAAAGGGAATATGCGACGTGATTAAATGTTAAGTATGGTTACCAAGTGCTCAACCACTTAGAATGCTTTTATACACTTGCGAGTGTACAAATATTTATAACTATGAAATCTTGTGGTCTATTGAAACTTTTGATAACTGTTGTTGCGATAAACTTATGAACTCACCAACCTTTTGGTTGACACTTTTAAGCATGTTTATTCTCAGGTACGAATTAAGTCTTCCGCTGTGCATTAGCTCATATAAAGGATAGTAGTTGGGACCATTTAAGTCATGATACAAGAACGTTGCATTCGAGTCATTGAAGATCATTAAGAGCTAAAATTTAGTTATTTGAATTTTGGGAAATGTTAGACGAACATGTCAATTTTGATGTAATGGTAGATTGTCTTTTTAAGAATAAATGCAACGTTTGTAAAATGTATCATATAGAGGTCAAATACCTCGCGATGTTATCAACTATTATAATTCGTTTGTAATCGATATGGACGTTGTCCGAATGGATTAGGAACGGATCGTTATAGGTGGTATCAGAGCGTTGGTCTTAGCGAACCAGGTCACCCATTAGTGTGTCTAACTGGTGGTTGTTAGGATACATTAGTGAGACTGGACTTTGACCGTGTCTGCTTGTCAAAAAGTTTTGCTTATCACATTAGTCGGAAATCATCTGCTTATCATCTTTAGGGAATTGCCTGCTTAGCATTCTTAAGCCTAGACACGTCTTACTGCATTTAGTGCATCGATAGTGTATAGACGAAATTCATATCTTAGCGCATCCTAGATTTGCCTGATACACGCCGTAAATTTCTTTGAAGACTACGAAATCTTTGGTAATATATATAGATATTCTATATAGTTAGAATATCATACGACATCCGGAAATCATTTCACATTGAAGAACCTTTCCATCCACTAAATTACTCTTTTGGCGATAAACCTGAAACACTTACCGACGAACCTGTTCGAGAAACCATTTCTTTTCTCCTTTTTACGGATATCTCATCATAATTATATACCATCTCATATTCCGAATTTTATACATCCGCTCGCTTCAATCGCCAATCAATCCGGTGTACAAGTATAAGTTAATAAACTTCGCGTTTGTGTGACAGCAATGGAAAATATGGTGTGACGGTTACAAACACCAGCAGCAGCCACAGTCGCGTCATAAACCTCAACGTCATAAACTATACCATGAGTATAGTCACCGTTCTACGTATCGTTCCATCTACTAAATTTTCGTTCGACATCGATTACCTTCGCCTTACGTCCTACCTCATTTACTTCCGTTTAACATGACAACTACGTAATCTCTAATGTTCAGAGATCATGAAATCAAGTGCCAACAGTAAATCAAATGAGTATAATATTTTCTTTACTCATTAAATCCATAATTACATCCGATGAAAATATATATGCAAGTATATTTTCATAAAGATTGTAATTAAAAATTTCTTTCGTACAAACTGTTAATGATGAAAATATTTTAACGGGTGGGTAGCACCCGAGGAATATTTAGAATTCACATTAATAAGTACACTGTACATTCTTTGAATCTGATTCAACGGTCATCTATTATTTTACTCGCAACCACCGGTATTCGTATCCGCTCATCCCAGAATAACCATTCTCATTTCATATTCGGATTTTGACTTATCAGAATCCAACAAGTGGCATAATGAAGAAAACATTGGATATATTAAAATTGTTAGAAACACACGATTTAACTAATTGAAAATCTATTAAGGATTTCACGCTAACTGTTCCGGCTAACTGTTCCCAGCTAACTGATTAACATTTAATTTATCGCAATTTATATTCTCGCAATTTACATTCTCGCAATTTACATTTCCGCAATTTACATTCCCGCAATTTTAATTTCCGCACTGTACTACTGTCGGGACACATGTACGCAACACGTCGGATTAATTCTGAGACAACACCGGTGCATGGGTCATGATATACATTTATTTATTTTACGCACTTTATATAACGGGACACGTATACAAGGTTTCGATTTATCATATCGACCCATCTATATATATAGTTTGAGTTGTGATCAATACCGAGACCGGTACACGGGTCACGATATGTATTATTTAATTCGAATATTATAATATATATATTATTTAACTATTGTATTATTGGACAATCGAACTAACAGACTGCTAACTATGGACAAGTAAAATGAATTAAAATATAGAATATAACATATGAAACTAAACAATTCTTCAAGTTTGCCACTTGATTTTATCTCAAACCTCATTCGTATCTTGACGATTACAATTCGTATTCAAATCCTTTCATGATTCTTGAAAACATTTCGATCGAGAAGTCGAAACCGCCGTGCCTCGTCTACCGAAGCAAAGATTTATACGCCGGAAAACTCTCGAAACCAAATTCATAAGTTTAACACATACTGTGTTGAATCCTCCGTCATTCATTAGCAAAACAACCCTACAATTCCTTTTCAAGAAGCTAATTTTGTCACAGCTCCACTTCGGCTTCTCAGTAAGACTACTCCTACTATAATCTCGAAATCTATACCTTGTTCTTTCGCCGTTACCACCGAAGAATCTTTTATAATTCACAACGTTATCAGCAGATGTACCAGCAGCTTGACATTCCTAGGACGGAATCCGCAAGTCGTATTTTGAAAATCTTGCAGAATTTCTTCATCTATACTTATGATATTATCTCTAAGAACTTCATACCCCGAATGTGAAGTTTCTGAAGAACGTCTTGAACTATGAAGTAGTTCTTGAAATACCGACGAAGCAACATGTTGTAAGACAGTCATAATGACCAAAACTTGATGATAAAAAGAGGAAGTGTTAGGAATGCTAGATAGAAAATTTGGTACTGAAAACCGGATTGAGCAAATCGTGAAGGAGACTCTGAACAAATTACAAGGACTAAACTTGTACATAAAAGAATCATGACAATTCCATAGCAAACACCTTGCTTCCGAATCTAAACCCTTACGGGTCAATCTTCATCATCATCCTTCGACATTAGAAATTCTAAAACATTATCATATCATTCATTATAAATATCCTCAATATTTCTGAAGATGTTTTCGAAGCTATCCTTATTTGAAATCATTCGTTCCTCCGTAATATCTACGTTACAACGTAAAAGAAACTGTGTTAGTTTCTAAATTCTGAAACCTTCAGGTTAAAATAAGAATGTTCTGAAGCAGTGTTGAGAACTGATGCATAAATTAGTATAATATAATGAAACTTGATCAACTTCATTATATTACATTAAGTTATGATAAGTTTTTAATGAAATGTGATGATTCACAGTACCATCCTCATGTGCCATGTTACGCGGCTCTTACATTCTATACAATCTTCAAACATATTAGAACGTATCACCCTGATAGTTCTAATTTCCCAAAATATTCTGGTAATTTTTACTAATCAAAATCATACCATTACCATTTCTTTCTAAGAGCAATATCTATGTTCATTCTGAATCTCATACCTACGAAATTCGGATCATTATTCGCTTGGTTCGAGGACGGGAAGATATAAAACCTAACCACAACCTTGAAACTACAAACCGTGCATATCAATACGTATGGCAACGTAAAGGCACGGGAGAATTAAAGACATTATAATTCCAAGGAAAGGATAAAAGAAAATAGATTCTTCTGGTGATAGATGAAAAAGAAGAATGAAAGATATGAAAGTTAGAAATATAACAAGGATTAGAATGGGATGGAGCATTTTTAGTGAATGTCTTAAAGTAGAAACTAAAGAGAAAGAATAGAAGGTGTGGGCAGTAAGGAAAAGAAGGAGGTAAATTTATAGTGAGATGTTCGACAAAGAAATCAAAACAGATTGCTGCGTTAAATCAAAGAAGATCCTGATCGCCGCAAAGCCAAATCTTATTACATAAGATTTTTCTCGAAACCCTTAAATTCCGGAAATCAATCATAATCATGTCATCGGTTACAACAATTCTATATTTACTCATTTCACTCCCTTTTAGCTTCGCTAGTACGCTTCACATAATCGAAATGTTTTATCTATATCTAATAATGATAAAACTTTGTTATCACTACATATTTGTCATGAAAGCATTCCTATTGTTATCCATAACGACCTCTAACAAATTTCGGGACGAAATTTCTTTAACGGGTGGGTACTGTAACGACCCGGAAATTTCCGACCAAATTTAAACTCTAATCTCTATATGTTTCCGACACGATAAGCAAAAACCCTAATGTTGAGTTTAGAAAGTCTGAAATCTATATTGGAATGATTAGTTACCTTTGACCAAGCCTGACGATTCACGAACATTATGTGTATGTATGATATATATTTATTAACTGATAACGTTAACAAGATATTAGATATGTAATATCAGGTTTCGATATAAGATTACTATAATTATCGACAAGTGTAAAAGATAATATAAATTTTATAAATATCTGAAACTGTCTTTGTCAAATTATTAACGAGTCATTTTAATAAAATAAAGATTTTTAATAAGCACCAAAAGACTACAACATTTCATCACATGATTTTAAGTTAAAACTTTGGAAATCACTAAACCTGCGCACTTGCACAAGAAAAATCATAACTAATTCATTCGGACTCGAAAAAGGGTGATCTTGGTGTCCAAACGACCGTAACTCAAAAATCTACAACTTTTGTGACTATACCTTACACGAATCGTGTACCCATCTACACGAATCGTGTAATGTTTTGCCAAAATAAAGTGGGTAGGTACGAAAATTTCTTTAAAAAGGCTTGTACGTTTCATTTTTTTTTCATTTTTCATCAAACACCAACACACACACATATATTTATTACTCCGTATACTCACATAAATAAATAAATTAAAAATATTATTATTATTACTAATCAAGATTACTAAGATTATTAGTATCAATATTCATATTACTAGTATTAGTATTATTTTTGAGGGAAATTATCAGTGTTATTTCTAAAATTTATACAAAAATCCTATGATGGGGTTCCGCCCAAGTGTTCCAAAACTAATTTCATGAGTGGGATAATATTAAGAAGATTATGGGTCATAGCTGTGGAAGTTATGGGTATGGATCGGGGGTTTTGCTCGTGAGACAAACTAGTGTTTATCATCTCCGTTGTGTCTAAATAATATCTTGCAATATTGAATCTCAATATTGATACGTGAGCACTCTAAACTTAACTTTTATTTACTTTTAGTGTATCCTTGACTAGTGCTCGAGAAATTAGGATCGTGTATATTTTTATATCAATTTTTTTTGTTAAAATATATTTTTAGGATAGAATCTGAATTAGTTACTCTTGTGATTGAAATAAGGTATATGAATAATATGTTTTTGGAAAGGTGGCGAAAAACTATAAACTTTTCATTTAGATGTCGAATGAATTCGACGGACAGATTTGAAGTTATAGCCAATTGAACTTTCGTACAAATTATTAAAAATGAATATTTTTATGTTACGTCGTTGTTAAAATTGTTGTTATTATTATAAACACTACCATCGAGGTTATTAAAATTTTTAGTAACTAATATTTTTACAACAAATGTAAAATTATTATTTTAATTATTATTATTATTAAAACTATTAATTATTATCTTTATTAAAAATATTATTTTAAAAACAATTAATAATTTTGTCAAAAATTGTCAAAATATTACTTTAACTATTATAATCAACAAAATTATAAATTTATCATTTTTGTTATTGTTATTAAATTATTATTATGAAAATTATCAATTTATTAATAAAATTATCATTTTAAGGAAATATTATTATTATAAAATATTAATTCATCAATTTGATATATTTTTGTATATAAAATATTATTTATTAACAAGTATTGTTATTTACTATAAATAAATTTTGTTAAATATTTAAAATATAAAATGACTATATTTATTCAGGTATAAATTTTTGGAGTCCATTTTGAGTCAAATGAATTTCTGTTAACTTTTACAAATTAGTCTCGAGCATTAGGATTGGTACACTAGAAATTGACTTTAATCGTTATTTAGATATTAATCGATATAAAATTATATAATTAATTAGGTTCGTGAATCGAAGGCCAACCTTATAAGTTATCAATGATGTTATATGTATTTTTACTACAAAATACAATTGGTGAGTTTCATTTGCTCCCTTTTTAATTGCTTTTGCAATATATATTTTTGGGACTGAGAATACATGCGATGCTTTTATAAATGTTTACGAAATAGACACAAGTACTTAAAATACATTCTACGTTGAGTTGTACCACTTGCATACTTCCTTGTAGCTTGGTAACTAATATTTACAGCTGTATTGTAAACGCGAATCCTGTTGATAGATCTATCGGGCCTGACAACCCCAACCGGACTGGACGACCAGTATTCAACGGTTGCACAGTACTTCGTTAAAGCGACTACACTTTGGTACAGTGTAGTAAGATTATATATATTAAAGGGAATATGCGACGTGATTAAATGTTAAGTATGGTTACCAAGTGCTCAACCACTTAGAATGCTTTTATACACTTGCGAGTGTACAGATATTTATAACTATGAAATCTTGTGGTCTATTGAAACTTTTGATAACTGTTGTTGCGATAAACTTATGAACTCACCAACCTTTTGGTTGACACTTTTAAGCATGTTTATTCTCAGGTACGAATTAAGTCTTCCGCTGTGCATTAGCTCATATAAAGGATACTAGTTGGGACCATTTAAGTCATGATACAAGAACGTTGCATTCGAGTCATTGAAGATCATTAAGAGCTAAAATTTAGTTATTTGAATTTTGGGAAATGTTAGACGAACATGTCAATTTTGATGTAATGGTAGATTGTCTTTTTAAGAATAAATGCAACGTTTGTAAAATGTATCATATAGAGGTCAAATACCTCGCGATGTTATCAACTATTATAATTCGTTTGTAATCGATATGGACGTTGTCCGAATGGATTAGGAACGGATCGTTATAAAAGGATCCTTGGATGGCTTGAAAGTTCTTGAAGCAGAATCATGACACGAAAACAATTTCAAGTAAGATTTCCACTCGAAATAAGATTGTTATAGTTATAGAAATTGAATTAAAGTTTGAATATGATTATTACCTTGTATTAGAAAGATAACCTACTGTAAGTAACAAAGTTTTCTTGATCTTGGATGATTACTTGGAATGGATTTAGAAAACTTGGAAGTAAACTTGCAATCTTGGAAGTATTCTTGATTTTATGAAACTAGAACTTTTAGAATTTATGAAGAACACTTAGAACTTGAAGATAGAACTTGAGAGAGATCAATTAGATGAAGAAAATTGAAGAATGAAAGTGTTTGTAGGTGTTTTTGGTCGTTGGTGTATGGATTAGATATAAAGGATATGTAATTTTGTTTTCATGTAAATAAGTCATGAATGATTACTCATATTTTTGTAATTTTATGAGATATTTCATGCTAGTTGCCAAATGATGGCTCCCACATGTGTTAGGTGACTCACATGGGCTGCTAAGAGCTGATAATTGGAGTGTATATACCAATAGTACATACATCTAAAAGCTGTGTATTGTACGAGTACGAATACGGGTGCATACGAGTAGAATTGTTGATAAAACTGAACGAGGATGTAATTGTAAGCATTTTTGTTAAGTAGAAGTATTTTGATAAGTGTCTTGAAGTCTTTCAAAAGTGTATGAATACATATTAAAACACTACATGTATATACATTTTAACTGAGTCGTTAAGTCATCGTTAGTCGTTACATGTAAACGTTGTTTTGAAACCTTTAGGTTAACGATCTTGTTGAATGTTGTTAACCCATTGTTTATTATAACAAATGAGATGTTAAATTTTTATATTATCATGATATTATGATATATAATATATCTTAGTATGATATATATACAGTTAAATGTCGTTACAACGATAATCGTTACATATATGTCTCGTTTCGAAATCATTAAGTTAGTAGTCTTATTTTTACATATGTATTTCATTGTTAATACACTTAATAATATATTTACTTATCATTTAACATAATTAACCAAGTGTATCAATATTTTAATATGATTTATATGTACCTAGTAAGACGTTGTTATAACGATAATCGTTATATATATCGTTTTCGAGTTTCTTAAAATAATAGTCTCATTTTTATGTATATAACTCATTGTTAAAATACCTAATGAGATACATACTTATAATAAAATCATGTTAACTATATATATAACCATATATATGTCATCGTATAGTTTTTACAAGTTTTAACGTTCGTGAATCACCGATCAACTTGGGTGGTCAATTGTCTATATGAAACCTATTTCAATTAATCAAGTCTTAACAAGTTTGATTGCTTAACATGTTGGAAACACTTAATCATGTAAATAACAATTTCATTTAATATATATATAAACATGGAAAAGTTCAGGTCACTACAGTACCTACCCGTTAAATAAATTTCGTCCCGAAATTTTAAGCAGTTGGAGGTGTTGACGTATCTTCTGGAAATAAATGCGGGTATTTCTTCTTCATCTGATCTTCACGCTCCCAGGTGAACTCGGGTCCTCTACGATCATTCCATCAGTATCTTGTTTTGTTTAAGTCTCTTAACCTCACGATCCATTATTTCGACGGGTTCTTCAATGAATTGAAGTTTTTCATTGATTTGGATTTCGTCCAACAGAATAGTGAGATCTTCTTTAGCAAAACATTTCTTAAAATTTGAGACGTGGAAAGTGTTATGTACAGCCGCGAGTTGTTGAGGTAGCTCCAGTTGGTAAGCTACTGGTCTGACACGATCTATAATCTTGAATGGTCCAATGTACCTTGGATTTAGTTTCCCCCGTTTACCAAATCGAACAACGCCTTTCCAAGGTGAAACCTTAAGCATGACCATTTCTCCAATTTCAAACTCTATATCTTTTCTTTTACTGTCCGCGTAGCTCTTTTGTCGACTCTGGGCGGTTTTCAATCTTTGTTGAATTTGGATGATTTTCTCGGTAGTTTCTTGTATTATCTCGGGACCTGTAATCTGTCTATCCCCCACTTCACTCCAACAAATCAGAGACCTGCACTTTCTACCATAAAGTGCTTCAAACGGCGCCATCTCAATGCTTGAATGGTAGCTGTTGTTGTAGGAAAATTCTGCTAACGGTAGATGTCGATCCCAACTGTTTTCGAAATCAATAACACAAGATCGTAGCATGTCTTCAAGCGTTTGTATCGTCCTTTCGCTCTGCCCATCAGTTTGTGGATGATAGGCAGTACTCATGTTTAGACGATTTCCCAATACTTGCTGTAATGTCTGCCAGAATCTTAAAATAAATCTACCATCCCTATCAGAGATAATAGAGATTGGTATTCCATGTCTGGAGACGACTTCCTTCAAATACAGTCGTGCTAACTTCTCCATCTTGTCATCTTCTCTTATTGGCAGGAAGTGTGCTGACTTGGTGAGACGATCAACTATTACCCAAAGAGTATCATAACCACTTGCAGTCCTTGGCAATTAGTAATGAAATCCATGGTAATGTTTTCCCATTTCCATTCCAGGATTTCAGGTTGTTGTAGTAGACCTGATGGTTTCTGATGCTCAGCTTTGACCTTAGAACACGTCAAACATTCTCCTACATATTTAGCAATATCGGCTTACATACCTGGCCACCAAAAATGTTTCTTAAGATCCTTGTACATCTTCCCCGTTCCAGGATGTATTGAGTATCTGGTTTTATGAGCTTCTCTAAGTACCATTTCTCTCATATCTCCAAATTTTGGTACCCAAATTCTTTCAGCCCTATACCGGGTTCCGTCTTCCCGAATATTAAGATGCTTCTCCGATCCTTTGGGTATTTCATCCTTTAAATTTCCCTCATTTAAAACTCCTTGTTGCGCCTCCTTTATTTGAGTAGTAAGGTTAGTGTGAATCATTATATTCATAGATTTTACTCGAATGGGTTCTCTGTCCTTTCTGCTCAAGGCGTCTACCACATTTGCCTTCCCCAGGTGGTATCGAATCTCAAAGTCGTAATCATTCAACAATTCAATCCACCTACGCTGCCTCATATTCAGTTGTTTTTGATTAAATATGTGTTGAAGACTTTTGTGGTCGGTATATATAATACTTTTGACCCCATATAAGTAGTGCCTCCAAGTCTTTAATGCAAAAACAACCGCGCCTAATTCCAAATCATGCGTCATATAATTTTGCTCGTGAATCTTCAATTGTCTAGACGCATAAGCAATCACCTTCGTCCGTTTCATTAATACACAACCGAGACCTTGCTTTGATGCGTCACAATAAATCACAAAATCATCATTCCCTTCAGGCAATGACAATATAGGTGCCGTAGTTAGCTTTTTCTTCAATAATTGAAACGCCTTCTCTTGTTCATCCTTCCATTCAAATTTCTTCCCTTTATGCGTTAATGCAGTCAAGGGTTTTGCTATTTTGGAGAAATCTTGGATGAATCTTCTGTAGTAACCAGCCAATCCTAAAAATTGACGTATATGCTTCGGAGTTTTTGTTGTTTCCCACTTTTCAACGGTTTCGATCTTTGCCGGGTCCACCTGGATACCTTCTTTGTTCACTATGTGACCGAGGAATTGAACTTCTTCCAACCAAAATGCACACTTTGAAAACTTAGCGTACAGTTTTTCTTTCCTCAATACTTCTAGCACTTTTCTCAAATGTTCTTCGTGCTCTTCATCATTCTTTGAGTAAATAAGTATGTCATCGATGAAAACAATGACAAACTTGTCAAGATATGGCCCACACACTCGGTTCATAAGGTCCATGAACACAGCTGGTGCGTTAGTCAATCCAAACGGCATAACCATAAACTCGTAATGACCATAACGCGTCCTAAAAACAGTTTTTGGAATATCATCCTCCTTTACTCGCATTTGATGATATCCAGAACGTAGATCGATCTTCGAATAAACCGACGAGCCTTGTAGTTGACCAAATAAGTCGTCAATTCTCGGCAGTGGATAACGGTTTTTGATGGTAAGTTTGTTCAACTCTCTATAGTCAATACACAACCTAAATGTACCATCCTTCTTCTTAACAAACAAAACAGGAGCTCCCCATGGTGATGTGCTTGGTCGAATGAAACCACGTTCTAATAGTTCTTGTAGTTGGCTTTGCAGTTCTTTCATCTCGCTGGGTGCGAGTCTATAAGGAGCATGAGCTATTGGTGTAGCTCCTGGTACAAGATCTATTTGAAATTCAACAGATCGATGTGGAGGTAGTCCCGGTAATTCTTTCAGAAATACATCGGGAAATTCTTTTGCGACGGGAACATCATTGATGCTCTTTTCTTCAGTTTGTACTTTCTCGACGTGTGCTAGAACAGCATAGCAACCTTTTCTTATTAGTTTTTGTGCCTTCAAATTACTAATAAGATGTAGCTTCATGTTGCCCTTTTCTCCGTACACCATTAAGGGTTCTCCTTCTTCTCGTACAATGCGAATTGCATTTTTATAACATATGATCTCTGCTTTCACCTTCTTCAGCCAGTCCATGCCAACTATTACATCAAAACTCCCTAACTCTACTGGTATCAAATCAATCTTAAATATTTCGCTACCCAGTTTAATTTCTCGATTCCGGCATATATTATCTGCTGAAATTAATTTACCGTTTGCTAATTCGAGTAAAAATTTACTATCCAACAGCGTCAATGGACAACTTAGTTTAGCACAAAAATCTCTACTCATATAGCTTCTATCCGCACCCGAATCAAATAAAATGTAAGCAGATTTATTGTCAATAAGAAACGTACCCATAACAAGCTCCGGGTCTTCCTATGCCTCTGCCGCATTAATATTGAAAACTCTTCCGCGGCCTTGTCCATTCGTGTTCTCCTGGTTCGGGCAATTTCTAATAATGTGGCCCGGTTTTCCACATTTATAACAAACTACGTTGGCATAACTTGCTCCGACACTACTTGCTCCACCATTACTCGTTCCGACACCATTTGTTCCTTTCGTTCTGTTAACCCCTGGTCCGTAGACCTCACACTTTGCCACGCTATGACCATTTCTTTTACACTTGTTGCAAAATTTGGTGCAGAACCCCGAGTGATACTTTTCACACCTTTGGCATAGCTGCTTCTGATTGTTGTTGTTGTTGCGGTTGTTATTGTTGTTGGGATGATTGTTGTAGTTGTTGCTGTTGTTGTTGTTGTTGTTGTTGTTGTTGTTGGGCCATTTGTTGTAGTTGCGATTGATGTTGCGATTGTTGGGATAATTGTTGCGATTATTATTGTAATTGCTGTTGTTGTTGTATTGGTGATTCTTATCACCGTTTTCCTCCCACTTTCTTTTGACTTGCTTCAGATTGGCCTCTTCAGCCGTCTGTTCTTTAATTCTTTCCTCAATCTGGTTCACTAGTTTGTGAGCCATTCTACATGCCTGTTGTATGGAGGCGGGCTCGTGTGAACTTATATCTTCTTGAATTCTTTCCGGTAATCCTTTCACAAACGTGTCGATCTTCTCTTCCTCATCTTCGAACGCTCCTGGACACAATAGGCACAATTCCGTGAATCGTCTTTCGTACGTGGTAATATCAAATCCTTGGGTTCGTAACCCTCTAAGTTCTGTCTTGATCTTATTGACCTCGGTTCTGGGACGGTACTTCTCGTTCATCAAGTGCTTGAATGCTGACCACGGTAGTGCGTACGCATCATCTTGTCCCACTTGCTCTAGATAGGTATTCCACAATGTTAACGCATAACCTGTGAAGGTATGCGTAGCGTACTTCACTTTGTCCTCTTCAGTACACTTACTTATGGCAAACACCGATTCGACCTTCTCGGTCCACCGTTTCAATCCGATCGGTCCTTCGGTTCCATCAAATTCCAAAGGTTTGCAGGCAGTGAATTCTTTGTAGGTGCATCCTACACGATTTCCTGTACTGCTAGATCCAAGGTTATTGTTGGTATGTAGCGCAGCCTATACTGCGGCTATGTTTGAAGCTAGAAAAGTATGGAATTCCTCTTCATTCATATTCACGGTGTGTCGAGTAGTCGGTGCCATTTCCTTCAAAATAGTCAAATGGAACAAGTTAATCATACAGAATATTAAGAGTAGTTAATAGTATTTCGTAGCATAATATGAACTCATTTATAAAAGCTTTTTCTTCATATTAGCGTTTTATAAGTTTAAATTCGGGTAGTACCTACCCGTTAAGTTCATACTTAGTAGCTAATATACAATTCAACTACTACAATTCTATATGAAAAACTGATTATAATAATATTTCGCGTTCAAACTTTTATACAATATTTTACAAACTTACAATACCACTTATTTTACATAAAGCATGAAATATAGCACACAATAACTTTGATACAAGATAGTTGTGAAGATAATTCTAGCTAGTACACAAGTCGTTCAGCAAAGGCAATAAAGACACGTAATTCATACGTCCCGAGACAAGTCATGCATTCTGGTTTTACTAGGACTACTTCCCATCCTTGGTCTTGTGGAACATAACCGTTATGGCCATTGATAAGATAGAGTGTTGTAACGTCGTCAAAGGGACGAGGGTTACGTAATGACCAACAGTCTCGTAATAACCTAAAAACCTCATTTCTTACCCCAATTACCGACTCCGTCACTTGTGGGAACGTTTTGTTTAATAGTTATAGCCCGATGTTCTTTTTCTCACTTTGGTGAGAAGCGAACATTACTAACCCGTAAGCATAGCATGCTTCTTTATGTTGCATGTTAGCCGTTTTTTCTAAATCATGAAGTCCTATATTCGGATACATTGAGTCAAAATAATTTCTTAACCCGTTGCGTAAAATAGCATTTCGGTTCCCCGCAATATATGCGTCAAAGTAAACACATCGTAACTTATGGGTTTCCCAATGTGATATCCCCCATCTTTCAAACGAAAGTCTCTTATAAACCAAGACATTCTTGGAACGTTCTTCGAATGTCTTACAAACTGATTTCGCCGTAAATAGTTGTACCGAAGAATTCTGACCGACTCTAGACAAGATTTCATCAATCATGTCTCCAGGTAGGTCTCCTAAAATATTGGGTTGTCTATCCATTTTGTGTTTTTATACTGTAAAACAGACAAGAGTTAGATTCATAAAAAAAATACTTATTAATACAAGCAATTTTTACATATATCATAAAGCATAAGCACACTATATTACATATATTACACCACACGAATACAACTATCTTATTCCGACTCGCTCATTTCTTCTTCTTCGGTTTTGGTTCGTTTTGCCAAGTTTCTAGGGATATATGATGTTCCCCTAATACGAGCTATCATTTTCCACAACGGTTTAGAAAAACCTGGTGGTTTAGAGGTTCCCGGGTCATTGTTACAACTTAAGGGCTTCGGGGGTTGACGATACATATAAAGTTCCTTGGGTTTGGAATCAAATTTCTCTATTTTTGTGCCCTTGCCCTTATTGTTCTCTTTTACCTTATTAAATTGTGTTGGGGTAATTTCTATAACATCATCGGAATCCTTGTCGGGATCCGATTCATCAGAGAATTGGTAATCCTCTCAATATTTTGCTTCCTTGGCGGAAACACCATTGACCATAATTAACCTTGGTCGGTTGGTTGAGGATTTTATTTTACTTAACCGTTTTATTATTTCCCCCACCAGTTCTATTTCCTCCTCCGGTTCCTCCTCTTCCGGTTCTGATTCTTCTTCCGGTTCTGATTCTTCTTCCGGTTCTTCTTCGGGAACTTGTGAATCAGTCCAATATATATTCGACTCTTCGTTATTATTAGGTGAGTCAATGGGATTTGTGCTAGAGGTAGACATCTATCACACAATATCAAACATGTTAAGAGATTAATATATCACATAATATATACATGTTAATAATATATAGTTTCCAACAAAAATGTTAAACAATCATTTTTAAAGAAAACACGGTCGAAGTCCAGACTCACTAATGCATCCTAACAAACTCGATAAGACACACTAATGCAAATTTCTGGTTCTCTAAGACCAACGCTCGGATACCAACTGAAATGTCCCGTTCTTATTGATTAAAAACGTTCCATATTAATTGATTTCGTTGCGAGGTTTTGACCTCTATATGAGACATTTTTCAAAGACTGCATTCATTTTTAAAACAAACCATAACCTTTATTTTATAAATAAAGGTTTAAAAAGCTTTACGTAGATTATCAAATAATGATAATCTAAAATATCCTGTTTACACACGAACATTACATAATGGTTTACAATACAAATATGTTACATCGAAAGCAGTTTCTTGAATGCAGTTTTTACACAATATCATACAAACATGGACTCCAAATATTGTCCTTATTTTAGTATGCAATAGCGGAAGCTCTTAGTATTCACCTGAGAATAAACATGCTTTAAACGTCAACAAAAATGTTGGTGAGTTATAGGTTTAACCTATATATATCAAATCGTAATAATAGACCACAAGATTTCATATTTCAATACACATCCCATACATAGAGATAAAAATCATTCATATGGTGAACACCTGATAACCGATATTAACAAGATGCATATATAAGAATATCCCCATCATTCCGGGATACCCTTCGGATATGATATAAATTTTGAAGTACTAAAGCATCCGGTACTTTGGATGGGGTTTGTTAGGCCCAATAGATCTATCTTTAGGATTCGCGTCAATTAGGGTGTCTGTTCCCTAATTCTTAGATTACCAGACTTAATAAAAAGGGGCATATTCAATTTTGATAATTCAACCATAGAATGTAGTTTCACGTACTTGTGTCTATTTTGTAAATCATTTATAAAACCTGCATGTATTCTCATCCCAAAAATATTAGATTTTAAAAGTGGGACTATAACTCACTTTCACAGATTTTTACTTCGTCGGGAAGTAAGACTTGGCCACTGGTTGATTCACGAACCTATAACAATATATACATATATATCAAAGTATGTTCAAAATATATTTACAACACTTTTAATATATTTTGATGTTTTAAATTTATTAAGTCAGCTGTCCTCGTTAGTAACCTACAACTAGTTGTCCACAGTTAGATGTACAGAAATAAATCGATAAATATTATCTTGAATCAATCCAAGACCCAGTGTATACGTATCTCAGTATTGATCACAACTCAAACTATATATATTTTGGAATCAACCTCAACCCTGTATAGCTAACTCCAACATTCACATATAGAGTATCTACGGTTGTTCCGAAATATATATAGATGTGTCGACATGATAGGTCGAAACATTGTATACGTGTCTATGGTATCTCAAGATTACATAATATACAATACAATTTGATTAAGTTATGGTTGGAATAGATTTGTTACCAATTTTCACGTAGCTAAAATGAGAAAAATTATCCAATCTTGTTTTACCCATAACTTCTTCATTTTAAATCCGTTTTGAGTGAATCAAATTGCTATGGTTTCATATTGAACTCTATTTTATGAATATAAATAGAAAATGTATAGGTTTATAGTCGGAAAAATAAGTTACAAGTCATTTTTGTAAAGGTAGTCATTTCAGTCGAAAGAACGACGTCTAGATGACCATTTTAGAAAACATACTTCCACTTTGAGTTTAACCATAATTTTTGGATATAGTTTCATGTTCATAATAAAAATCGTTTTCCCAGAATAACAACTTTTAAATCAAATTTTATCATAGTTTTTAATTAACTAACCCAAAACAGCCAGCGGTGTTACTACGACGGCGTAAATCCGATTTTACGGTGTTTTTCGTGTTTCCAGGTTTTAAATTATTAAGTTAGCATATCATATAGATATAGAACATGTGTTTATTTGATTTTACAAGTCAAGTTAGAAAGATTAACTTTTATTTGCGAACAAGTTTAGAATTAACTAAACTATGTTCTAGTGATTACAAGTTTAAACCTTCGAATAAGATAGCTTTATATGTATGAATCGAATGATGTTATGAACATCATTACTACCTCAAGTTCCTTGGATAAACCTACTGGAAATTAGAAAAATGGATCTAGCTTCAAAGGATCCTTGGATGGCTTGAAAGTTCTTGAAGCAGAATCATGACACGAAAACAATTTCAAGTAAGATTTCCACTCGAAATAAGATTGTTATAGTTATAGAAATTGAATTAAAGTTTGAATATGATTATTACCTTGTATTAGAAAGATAACTTACTGTAAGTAACAAAGGTTTCTTGATCTTGGATGATTACTTGGAATGGATTTAGAAAACTTGGAAGTAAACTTGCAATCTTGGAAGTATTCTTGATTTTATGAAACTAGAACTTTTGGAATTTATGAAGAACATTTAGAACTTGAAGATAGAACTTGAGAGAGATCAATTAGATGAAGAAAATTAAAGAATGAAAGTGTTTGTAGGTGTTTTTGGTCGTTGGTGTATGGATTAGATATAAAGGATATGTAATTTTGTTTTCATGTAAATAAGTCATGAATGATTACTCATATTTTTGTAATTTTATGAGATATTTCATGCTAGTTTCCAAATGATGGCTCCCACATGTGTTAGGTGACTCACATGGGCTGCTAAGAGCTGATCATTGGAGTGTATATACCAATAGTACATACATCTAAAAGCTGTGTATTGTACGAGTACGAATACGAGTGCATACGAGTAGAATTGTTGATAAAACTGAACGAGGATGTAATTGTAAGCATTTTTGTTAAGTAGAAGTATTTTGATAAGTGTCTTGAAGTCTTTCAAAAGTGTATGAATACATATTAAAACACTACATGTATATACATTTTAACTGAGTCGTTAAGTCATCGTTAGTCGTTACATGTAAACGTTGTTTTGAAACCTTTAGGTTAACGATCTTGTTGAATGTTGTTAACCCATTATTTATTATAACAAATGAGATGTTAAATTGTTATATTATCATGATATTATGATATATAATATATCTTAGTATGATATATATACAGTTAAATGTCGTTACAACGATAATCGTTACATATATGTCTCGTTTCGAAATCATTAAGTTAGTAGTCTTATTTTTACATATGTATTTCATTGTTAATACACTTAATAATATATTTACTTATCATTTAACATAATTAACCAAGTGTATCAATATCTTAATATAATTTATATGTACCTAGTAAGACGTTGTTATAACGATAATCGTTATATATATCGTTTTCGAGTTTCTTAAAATAATAGTCTCATTTTTATGTATATAACTCATTGTTAAAATACCTAATGAGATACATACTTATAATAAAATCATTTTAACTATATATATAACCATATATATGTCATCGTATAGTTTTTACAAGTTTTAACGTTCGTGAATCACCGATCAACTTGGGTGGTCAATTGTCTATATGAAACCTATTTCAATTAATCAAGTCTTAACAAGTTTGATTGCTTAACATGTTGGAAACACTTAATCATGTAAATAACAATTTCATTTAATATATATATAAACATGGAAAAGTTCAGGTCACTACAATGACCATCCTAATTAAATTTCGGGACGAAATTTCTTTAACGGGTAGGTACTGTGACCACCCGGAAATTTCTGACCAAATTTAAACTTTAATCTTTATATATTCCCGACACGATAAGCAAAGTTTGTAAGTTGAATCTTAAGAATTTTAAACTGTGTTCATACACTCATTTAACCTCAACCAAATTCCAATGATTCACGAACCATTATATGAACGAACATGATTATATATGTATATGTGTATATATTATAACTTGAAAACATTTAACAAAGTATTAGACGTATAATACTTTATATAAACATATTTGTTTCAAAATATATTTTAATAGTTATCAATGAAATTAAAAGCTGATATCAAATGATTGAATTATTAGATACATTGAATTATAATTACGAGTCTCTATTAAGAGATCCGCTATGATTTGATAAATCTATTCTTTTTAACGGTATTCGAAATAATAGGTAAAGTGATTTACAATTGAGAACAAAGTGTCACTTATCGAAAGTTAGACAAAAGTTAGTGGAGAATTGAATTCCATAATATTTGATTGATCTATTTTCAAACGTGCGAAAACGTTTTCCGATATAATAAAACTTAATTATTAAAATGTCTTTGTTTAGATAACGTAAGTTGGTAAATTGATATATATATATATATATATATATATATATATATATATATATATATATATATATATATATATATATATATATAACTTGCAACGTGCATTTAAAATATGTTTATGTATATTAAATAATTATGATTACAAATTAGTTATGTAAATGATAGTAACACTTGTTAATTGATTCGATTAATATTAAGATGTATTATTTAGAAAGTCCAAAGATATTAAAACAAACGTTAGCGCATAAAGGAAATATATTCTTAAAAGCATAAACATTATATGATATAATTTATCTTAAATTATACTTTGAAATGTGTTTGGTATTTGAAAAAAAACTAAAGATTTTATTATTCAATAAATATTTATAATATATATAAATTTATATTTCTAAATGAATATTTATATATTTATATATTTTACAAAATGATAAAATATAATATTAACCTTGAGATAAAATGTTTTGATTTAAAACTAATATTATTAATTATACTTTGATAAATAACGAGACTTTAATTTATAGAAGTTAATAACCAAAATGATTAAATGATTAAGTTGTATTTAGAGTAAAATAGTTTTCATTGATTTGAGGCTTGCCATTCGTAAGGTTACGTTACACAAAACATAAAGTGCGAGTTTTCTAAGCATATGAAACGCCGTTTGAAAGACCGGAACCAGGACATTAGTCTAGTGACAACGCCCGAGTCATTGGAACTAAAATTACAAATTTACTACGCACGTAAATTTAATATAATATTTAATTAATTATATAAATTAAATATATTATATAAATAAATATTAAAAACCGTCGGCATAAACAAATAATCGAATGCGAGCTGTCTGGGTTAGCCATACGATCGCATGTCCTTTGCACCTCAGCCCCATGCGATCGCATGGTGGTTAGGTGAAGGTGTTATCCTTTAAAGTTCGATCATTTCGCGTTTTGTGATTCAGAATTCCATCCTCTCATCTATCTTACTCCGTAATATTTATTATTTATATTATTATTATTAATTTTTATTATTAAGATTATTATTAATTTTTATTATTAAGATTATTATTAATCTTATTATTATTATTATTATTATTATTATTATTATTATTATTATTATTATTATTATTATTATTATTATTATTATTACTATTATTATTATTACTATTATCAAATATACATAAAATACTACGACGAGGTTCTGCTCGCGTGTTTTCAAAATGGGTTTTATGAGCGGGATAGAGCTAAGGAAATTATTCGTTATAGCTATGGAGGTGATGGGTATGGTTCATGGGTATGTTCGTAAGGTCAATCTTGTGACAACCCGGAAATTTCCAACCAAATTTAAACTTTAATCTTTATATGTTTCCGACACGATAAGCAATATTTGTTAAGTTAAATTGCAAGAATTTTAAACTATGTTCATACATTCATTCAACCTCGATCAAGTTCCAACGATTCACGAACCATTAAACGAATATGATTATATATGTATATGTGTATATATATTAAAACTTGAAACGTAAATAAAATATTAGATTAAATACTTTATATGATTGTATCTGTTTCAAAATGTTTATCAATGGAATTAGAAGATAAGATCAAATGATTGAATTATCAGATATATTGAATTATGATTACAAGTCTCGGTTGAAAGGCCCACGTTGATTTGAGAAATCTTTCCATTTTAACAATATTCGGAAAATGGTAAAGTGATTTATAAATAAGAACAAATTGTCAATCATTGAGAACTAGACAAAGGATAGTGGAAGATTGAATCTCATAAAGACTCGATTGATCTATTTAGTTTCAAACGTACAAAAACGTTTTCAGTTTAAAAAGAACTTTATTATTAAAACGTATATAACTTTTATAAATATCTAGAACCATTTTTGACAACTCATTACTTAACTAGTATGATAAAGATAACGATATTTATATTTTATTTTATTAAATATATATAACGATTTAAATTAATATTATATATATTTATACGCGTATTATACGTACATAGTTTTATATTTTTACTATACTTAAACTTTACCTTTACTTTATTTTTACTTTACTTTAACTTTAATAATTCACTTTAATAATTCATACTTTAATAATTCACTTTAATAATTCATACTTTAATAATTCACTTTAATAATTCATACTTTAATAATTCACTTTAATAATTCATACTTTAATAATTCACTTCAATAATTCAAAAATCTATTATAAATAGAATTCAATAGGTTTCATTATTTCATAGAAACTTGAAAATATTTTTCTCTAAACTCTCTCAATCGATTTACATATATATATTTACTCCGTATTATTTTAAGATATTATTAGTATACATAAAATATTACGACGGAGTGTTGTCCGAGTGGTTTCGAAATTGTTTTTCGAGTAGGATAGGATTAAGGAAATTATGGGTTATAGCTATGGAGGTGATTGAGTATGGTTCATGGGTATGCTCATGAGGTCAATATAGTGTCTATCATTTCCGTTGCGTCTACATACCTTTCCTGCAATATTGAATCTCAATATTGATACGTGAGTACTCATAATTTAACTTTTACATACTAATAGTGTATCCTTGACTAGTGCTCGAGTATTTAGGATTATGCATGCTTGTACTTTTGATATTGCCCTTAGACAGGTTAGGTTGAATATTGAATTAGTTACACTTGCGGTTGAGATAAGGTATAAGATATGCATGTCCTTGGAAAGCTAGCGAAAAATTAAGAACTTTTCCTTTAGATATCGAATGGTTTCGATGAACGGATTAGAAGTTATAATCAATTGAATTTTTGATATTTTTATTAAAAATGATTATTATTATCGTCGTTTTTTATCGTCGTTCTAGTTTTATCTTATTATTATCATTATTATTATCTTTATCAATAAAAGGGATTTATCATTAAAAATTGTTAATTTTTTTTATTATTACTATCGTTATTATTGTTAAAGTTATAATTAGTATTATTATTATTATCCAATTATTATCATTATTATTATTATTAGTATTATTATTATTATTATCATTATTAATATATATCATTATTTAAAAATGGTTATTGTTATTGTTATTAATATTATTACTATATTATCATTAAGATAATTATTAGTATTATCGTTAATAATGTTATAGTAACTATCATTATTAATATAAGTGTAATTAAAACAAATATTTGTAACACCTAATTATTTTGATTACTATTATTATCATTATTATGAACACGATATAAAAGACGATTAAAAGCTATTAAACGAAACGATTAGGAAATAATGAGTAAGGGTATCATGATGAAATTAAAATATTATAAGATATTGATTTAGATAAAATTATCGTTCTTATTATTTTTATCATTACTATTATTATTAAAAGTATCGTTAGTATTAAAACTATCATTTTAACAAAAATTATCATTTTAATAGAAATGTCATTATTACTATAAAATATCATTATTATTATTATTTTAAATAGAATTATTATTTTAAAGATAATATTAAAAATTATCGTAAATATTAAAGTTATCATAATTAGAATTATCGTTTTATCATAATGTCATCTTAGTAATTATAAATATTGATATTTTTATAATAATAATTATTATTACAAAATAATACAACTTTTACTTACTATCATTATAGATATTATTTTATCAAATAAATATGTGATACAAACATATTTTACTACGTGTAATAACTTACTTTAATAATACCTATCATATTATCTTTATGATATTAAATGAACCCTATAAATTTTATTACTTAATATATATAAAAGTATATTTTATTACATAAATTTAATATAAAATTTTATTTATTAATAAATAAATTATATTATTACTCTAATAAATCTTTTAAAAATATTTAAAAATATAAAATGACGATATTTAAGCTATATATTAATCATGTATAGATTTTTGGAAATTATTTTGAGTCAAATTTACTTTTGTTGACTTTTGCATATTAGTCTCGAGCATTAGGATTGTGGTACACTATGACTTGACCTAATTTGTTAGACAAATATTGACCAACACATAATTATATATAATTAATTTAGGTTCGTGAATCCGAGGCCAACCTTGCACTTGTTCAATGACGTTATATGTATTTTTACTACGAAATACAGTATGGTGAGTTTCATTTGTCTTTTTACCCTTTATATTTTTGGGCTGAGAATACATGCGCAACTTTTATAAATGTTTTACGAAATAGACACAAGTACGTGAAACTACATTCTATGGTTGAATTATCGAAATCGAATATGCCCCTTTTTATTAAGTCTGGTAATCTAAGAATTAGGGAACAGACACCCTAATTGACGCGAATCCTAAAGATAGATCTATTGGGCCTAACAAACCCCATCCAAAGTACCGGATGCTTTAGTACTTCGAAATTTATATCATGTCCGAAGGAGGATCCCGGAATGATAGGGGATATTCTTATATGCATATTGTTAATGTCGGTTACCAGGTGTTCACCATATGAATGATTATTTTTGTCTCTATGCATGGGACGTATATTTATGAGAACTGGAAATGAAATTCTTGTGGTCTATTAAAATGATGGAAATAAATGATTATGATAAACTAATGAACTCACCAACCTTTTGGTTGACACTTTAAAGCATGTTTATTCTCAGGTGTTAAAGAAATCTTCCGCTGTGCATGTGCTCATTTTAAAGATATTACTTGGAGTCTTTCATAGCATATTTCGAAGAACGTTGCATTCGAGTCATTGAGTTCATCAAAGATAATTATTAAATCAATTTATAGTTGGATAGTGGATATAATGAAATGGTATGCATGCCTGTCAATTTTCAATGTAAAGAAAGTTCGTATTTTAAAAACGAATGCAATGATTGTAAAATGTATCATATAGAGGTCAAATACCTCGCAATGTAATCAACTATTGTGAATCGTTTATAATGTATATGAACGGGTCCTTTCAGTTGGTATCAGAGCGGTGGTCTTAGCGAACCATGTCTGCATTAGTGTGTCTAACTGATAAGTCGTTAGGATGCATTAGTGAGTCTGGACTTCGACCGTGTATGCATGTCAAAAGTTTTGCTTATCATTTTTAGTCGGAAATCATCTGCTTATCATTCTTAGGAAATTACCTGTTTATCATTACTAGTCTAGACACGTCTTGCTACATTAATTGCATGAGTAGTGTATAGACACAATTCATATCTTAGCGTATCTGCTAAATCATATCTTATCGTATCTGTTACTTTAAACTTTACCTGACATATCTCGCAAATCCCTCCGTAATCTACCAAAATCTTTTGTTCTATATCTATGGATATTCTATGTTATTAGAATACCATCCGATAACCGAAAATCATTTCATATCGAAAAAAAAAATCCTTATTCAATCGTACGAAATGGAATTCATCATTAATTCAAGTTTCTCGGATTCCGAAATGGAATCCCACTCCAGCTCTGAAAGCAGTGTGACTGGAATGGATCAACCAATCAGCCATCATCTATTCTGGATGAATTGGGGATGGGTTCGTAGCCTCCTCAATCATTGGAGACAAGAAGAAGGTGATCCATTCCATCCACCCCATTGCCCTCTTAACGAAGAACCTGAAGCACTTACCGGCGAACCAATTCGAAACACCATTTTCTCTCTCATTTCCAGAGTATCTCGTCACGATTATATACTACATCAAATTCTAGATTATATTTATCCGCTCATCCGAACCGACAATCACCCCGGTATAATAGAAGAAGTCAACGAGCTTCGCGCTCGGGTAGTGGCTTTGGAGAATATAGTGCAAAGATTACAAACACCAGCAGCAGCACCAGCAGCATAACCAGTACCACCATCATCAACGCTAATAGTACCATTACCACCTCCAACCACAACCGCGTCGTAAACCTCAACTTCACAATCTGTCCCACGAGCATCAACGCCATACGCACCATAGATACCAAGGAGTACCAACAACAATAACTGACGAAGTATTAATTCATAACTTCATTGGAGAAACATTCCGCGGCGATTATGTAATCTCTAAAGTCTTAGAGATTATCTAATCTAGCCCTAACCATAAATCAGTTAAGCGAACCAAAATGATAGAAGGAAGAGTAGAAACCCTGACAAAAATGGTGTCTGATTAACAAGCTAAACTTTCTTTACCAACAGCATCAACAGTACCGTCAGCGTTACCAGCATCGTCAGTACAGTCAACATCCGAATCAACAACACAGATAACATCACAAACTCCGTCAGTTCAAGAATCATTGTGGACATCATTACGAATCAATAACGTGTATATTGTATCAACGAGTTATGAAGAATTAACTCATTCCCTCTAAAGAAATTATATGTATATTATATATATATATATATATATATATATATATATATATTGAAATAAATCTTTCCGTGCTAAGCTATTGTGTGTGAATCTTAACTACTCGGTTAATTCATATTACAAATATGCAATAATGTACGTCCTTCGGCCGTAACTTAATCAGCGTTAACTACAATCTCTGTCGCAATTCAACAAATTCCAATTCATAATAAATCAAGTATATATTTGATTTTACACTTTCATCATCGATGTACCTGAAACTTTTCAGATAACATCATTCGTACTTTGCGAAATTCACAAGAATTCCACGAACCAAACATCATACATCAACAAATAACGAAGTATTGATTCATAATTTCAATGTCATTAAATAAATACTGCGTAAAAGTTATGTACTTTTTAAAGCCTTTAGGGATTATTCAATTATAGTTTCAACCGTAAATCAAATGAGTTTAATTTAACACTAACTCATTAAATCTATGTTACATCTGAAGAAAATATACATATATATATTTTCATAAAGACTGTAATAAAATTCTTTTGTACAAAATATTAATTGTGAAATTTTTTTAACGGGTAGGTAATACCCGAGAGATATATAAATTCACAATTAATATGTTACATTCTTCGAATCTGATTCAGCAAATCATCCATTATACTCCCTACTTTCACAACAATATACATTCTTTTATAGAAATCAAAACAACCATACTCATTCAAAATTTAATTACATATTCTGATTTTGAAATCTCAAAATTCAACTTGAGATATGACCAAAATCATCACTCTTAGATCCTTACATCTTTCACAAGCTATATTTTGACTTCAAAACTGTGTTAGAACATCAAATGTATGTTAACGATTACAATCTGTGTTCAAACCCTTCGAAAATTTCTGAAGACACTTCGAATGATGAGCAATCGAGATGATGATCCAACCACATGTTACCCACAGTTATGTACCCGAAAAACTCTTGAAACTAAAGTAAAAGTTTAAACAACGTATCCGCGTCAGATTCTTTGGAATTTATTAGCAAAAATAACTTTGCGACTCCTATTCAAAGTAGCCAGTTTTGTCACAGCTCCAACAAGTCAACTTCGACTTTTCAGTCAGACTAACCTTATTATAACCTTGAGATATACACCATCGTTACCAGGGAACCTTTTACATTCCACCACATTATTAGCAGATGTACCAACAACTTCATTACCCTTTGACTTTAGCCTCTCCAAAAAGTCATTATAATTATTCATTGAAACCCCATCATTTACTCATTCGCATCTTGTAATGAGAATTGCCATACGAATCATTGAGAATTAGCAATCAGTATTTTGAAATCTCGCAGCATGTCTACGCCAATAGTTATATGTGTATATATAACGTCTATCTTCTGGACTTAATTTGAATGTGAAGTTTCTGAAAAACACTCCGAACTACGAATTGGTTCTCCGAAAAAAAAAAAAAAAAAAAAAAAAAAAAAAATTCTGATGAAGCAGCAAAAACTATAAACGACTTTAAATGGTAAAAGCTGGATGATAATGATGAAGTGTGCTGGCAAAGCGCAGAAAAAGAGAAGTTTTGGAACTGGAAAACGGATTGAGCAAAGTAGGAAGGAGGTTGTGGACAAATTACAAAGATTGAACCTGACTTCAAAGGATCCAAATGATTCAGTACCTGCTGAAGTCATTAACGAATATATTGCTCCTGACTCTAAACCCCTGCGAACAATATTCTTCATCATCCTCTGATATTAGAAATTCTAAAATATCATCATATCTTTCATTATAAATATCCTCCATATTTCTGAAGATATTTTCTTAATTTTTCTTATTTGAAATCATTTACCTCTTCGCGCTATCTGTATTACATCATAAAAGAAACTATTTTAGTTTCTAAATTATGAAACATTCAAGTTTAAAATAGGAATATTTTGAAGTAGTGTTGGGAACTGAAGCATGAATTAGTATAATATAATGACACTTGATCAATGTGATTATATTACAGTAAGTCATGCTGATTTTCTAAATGAAACGTGATGATTCACAGATCATAACATCATCATGTGCCATGTTATATGACTCTTGTATTCTATTTAACCTCTAAAATATCAAGAAAATATTTCTTGATGATTCGGCCTTTTCCAAGGTATGCTAGTAATTTGACAAGTTAAGATCGTGCCATCACAATTTTCTTCCTAGAACATTAACAATGTTCATTCCGAAATTCATATATGTGAATTCTGGACCATTACAAGCGGTGCTTAATTGCAAGAAGAAGAAACAAAAGGACAAAACTCCGAAATAGAAATTGGGATATAAATTGCAGCAAATAAAAGAGAGCATTAACTATGAATGATAATGATTATAGAAGACAGAAGCAGAGACTTTGAAATATAAGGGAACATATAAAGCCCAACGACAAACCAGAAATTATAAACCATATATATCGATGCATATAGCAATATAAAGACACGGGAGAACTAGAAACACTATAAACCCAAGAGTATAGTAGAAGTAAATAGATTCTTTCGGTGGTAGATGAAAAAGAAGAATGACCGATATGAAAGTTAGAAGTATATCGAGAATCAGAACTGGATGGAGCATATTGATGAATACTTTAAAATATGAGTTGAGGGGGAAAGAATAGAAGGTGATGAAACATGACTAGGAACTTAGAAATCAACAGATTTAACTCACACAATGGCGGAATAAGTGAATCAAACCCTCTACTGAATAGGTTAAGTTTTTTTTTTTTGATTAATTTAGTCAAACCACAACTAAATCAAGTATGATTAGATCAACACCTAGATCTATTATTCACCACCTGGGTGATTTGGACTGAGAGAGAATCGGAGGAGCTCACTAGATCTGAGTGTGTGTAACAAATTAGAGGCTTAACCTAAAATGAAGAACATAAGACTTTATATACCCCTGCTGTTGACTCACCCATACGATTCATTCATCACACGTACGAGTTGGCTTCACCAGCCGTACGGGTGATCACTCACTCGTGTCTTCTCATTTAGATTGTAATTGTGACTTAGCTCAGCATCAACCGTGCATATGAGCCTGTCAGCCGTACTAGTGAGGCTTCACTCGTACGTCTGGCTAAGTCTAACATAGTCAAACATCTAAATCTCGTTCCTGCAGTTCCTGTAACCACATACAAACACGGATAGGATAATAACGAGCAATCATGGTGGCCTGTAAACTGTTGTACCTGCAATGGACGTGGGTAGATGTCTAGGGAATTGCATAAAATGCATCAACAGAAGGTGTGAGTTGTAAGGAAACGAAGGAGGTGAATTGATAAGAAAATCTCCGACAGAACAATTAAAATGGACGATCGCATTTAAAGCGGATCCTAATTCCCTTGATTACCGGAGAGTCAAATCTTATTAAGAAGATTTTCTTCAAATCCCTTGAAATCTGGGATGAATCATATCTACGTCAAATGATAAGATGAATCTATACTTACTCATTTCACTCTTCTATGTTAGCTTCATTCGTACTCTTCATATAAATGAATTGTTTATCCAAATTAATCGCTGATGATAAAACTCTAATTTTCAGCCCGTATGCATCATGAAAACATACTTATTATCACTCACGACCTTTTCACTCAAATTTCGGGACGAAATTTCTTTAACGGGTAGGTACTGTGACAACCCGGAAATTTCCAACCAAATTTAAACTTTAATCTTTATATGTTTCCGACACGATAAGCAATATTTGTTAAGTTAAATTGCAAGAATTTTAAACTATGTTCATACATTCATTCAACCTCGACCAAGTTCCAACGATTCACGAACCATTAAACGAATATGATTATATATGTATATGTGTATATATATTAAAACTTGAAACGTAAATAAAATATTAGATTAAATACTTTATATGATTGTATCTGTTTCAAAATGTTTATCAATGGAATTAGAAGATAAGATCAAATGATTGAATTATCAGATATATTGAATTATGATTACAAGTCTCGGTTGAAAGGCCCACGTTGATTTGAGAAATCTTTCCATTTTAACAATATTCGGAAAATGGTAAAGTGATTTATAAATAAGAACAAATTGTCAATCATTGAGAACTAGACAAAGGATAGTGGAAGATTGAATCTCATAAAGACTCGATTGATCTATTTAGTTTCAAACGTACAAAAACGTTTTCAGTTTAAAAAGAACTTTATTATTAAAACGTATATAACTTTTATAAATATCTAGAACCATTTTTGACAACTCATTACTTAACTAGTATGATAAAGATAACGATATTTATATTTTATTTTATTAAATATATATAACGATTTAAATTAATATTATATATATTTATACGCGTATTATACGTACATAGTTTTATATTTTTACTATACTTAAACTTTACCTTTACTTTATTTTTACTTTACTTTAACTTTAATAATTCACTTTAATAATTCATACTTTAATAATTCACTTTAATAATTCATACTTTAATAATTCACTTTAATAATTCATACTTTAATAATTCACTTTAATAATTCATACTTTAATAATTCACTTCAATAATTCAAAAATCTATTATAAATAGAATTCAATAGGTTTCATTATTTCATAGAAACTTGAAAATATTTTTCTCTAAACTCTCTCAATCGATTTACATATATATATTTACTCCGTATTATTTTAAGATATTATTAGTATACATAAAATATTACGACGGAGTGTTGTCCGAGTGGTTTCGAAATTGTTTTTCGAGTAGGATAGGATTAAGGAAATTATGGGTTATAGCTATGGAGGTGATTGAGTATGGTTCATGGGTATGCTCATGAGGTCAATATAGTGTCTATCATTTCCGTTGCGTCTACATACCTTTCCTGCAATATTGAATCTCAATATTGATACGTGAGTACTCATAATTTAACTTTTACATACTAATAGTGTATCCTTGACTAGTGCTCGAGTATTTAGGATTATGCATGCTTGTACTTTTGATATTGCCCTTAGACAGGTTAGGTTGAATATTGAATTAGTTACACTTGCGGTTGAGATAAGGTATAAGATATGCATGTCCTTGGAAAGCTAGCGAAAAATTAAGAACTTTTCCTTTAGATATCGAATGGTTTCGATGAACGGATTAGAAGTTATAATCAATTGAATTTTTGATATTTTTATTAAAAATGATTATTATTATCGTCGTTTTTTATCGTCGTTCTAGTTTTATCTTATTATTATCATTATTATTATCTTTATCAATAAAAGGGATTTATCATTAAAAATTGTTAATTTTTTTTATTATTACTATCGTTATTATTGTTAAAGTTATAATTAGTATTATTATTATTATCCAATTATTATCATTATTATTATTATTAGTATTATTATTATTATTATCATTATTAATATATATCATTATTTAAAAATGGTTATTGTTATTGTTATTAATATTATTACTATATTATCATTAAGATAATTATTAGTATTATCGTTAATAATGTTATAGTAACTATCATTATTAATATAAGTGTAATTAAAACAAATATTTGTAACACCTAATTATTTTGATTACTATTATTATCATTATTATGAACACGATATAAAAGACGATTAAAAGCTATTAAACGAAACGATTAGGAAATAATGAGTAAGGGTATCATGATGAAATTAAAATATTATAAGATATTGATTTAGATAAAATTATCGTTCTTATTATTTTTATCATTACTATTATTATTAAAAGTATCGTTAGTATTAAAACTATCATTTTAACAAAAATTATCATTTTAATAGAAATGTCATTATTACTATAAAATATCATTATTATTATTATTTTAAATAGAATTATTATTTTAAAGATAATATTAAAAATTATCGTAAATATTAAAGTTATCATAATTAGAATTATCGTTTTATCATAATGTCATCTTAGTAATTATAAATATTGATATTTTTATAATAATAATTATTATTACAAAATAATACAACTTTTACTTACTATCATTATAGATATTATTTTATCAAATAAATATGTGATACAAACATATTTTACTACGTGTAATAACTTACTTTAATAATACCTATCATATTATCTTTATGATATTAAATGAACCCTATAAATTTTATTACTTAATATATATAAAAGTATATTTTATTACATAAATTTAATATAAAATTTTATTTATTAATAAATAAATTATATTATTACTCTAATAAATCTTTTAAAAATATTTAAAAATATAAAATGATGATATTTAAGCTATATATTAATCATGTATAGATTTTTGGAAATTATTTTGAGTCAAATTTACTTTTGTTGACTTTTGCATATTAGTCTCGAGCATTAGGATTGTGGTACACTATGACTTGACCTAATTTGTTAGACAAATATTGACCAACACATAATTATATATAATTAATTTAGGTTCGTGAATCCGAGGCCAACCTTGCACTTGTTCAATGACGTTATATGTATTTTTACTACCAAATACAGTATGGTGAGTTTCATTTGTCTTTTTACCCTTTATATTTTTGGGCTGAGAATACATGCGCAACTTTTATAAATGTTTTACGAAATAGACACAAGTACGTGAAACTACATTCTATGGTTGAATTATCGAAATCGAATATGCCCCTTTTTATTAAGTCTGGTAATCTAAGAATTAGGGAACAGACACCCTAATTGACGCGAATCCTAAAGATAGATCTATTGGGCCTAACAAACCCCATCCAAAGTACCGGATGCTTTAGTACTTCGAAATTTATATCATGTCCGAAGGAGGATCCCGGAATGATAGGGGATATTCTTATATGCATATTGTTAATGTCGGTTACCAGGTGTTCACCATATGAATGATTATTTTTGTCTCTATGCATGGGACGTATATTTATGAGAACTGGAAATGAAATTCTTGTGGTCTATTAAAATGATGGAAATAAATGATTATGATAAACTAATGAACTCACCAACCTTTTGGTTGACACTTTAAAGCATGTTTATTCTCAGGTGTTAAAGAAATCTTCCGCTGTGCATGTGCTCATTTTAAAGATATTACTTGGAGTCTTTCATAGCATATTTCGAAGAACGTTGCATTCGAGTCATTGAGTTCATCAAAGATAATTATTAAATCAATTTATAGTTGGATAGTGGATATAATGAAATGGTATGCATGCCTGTCAATTTTCAATGTAAAGAAAGTTCGTATTTTAAAAACGAATGCAATGATTGTAAAATGTATCATATAGAGGTCAAATACCTCGCAATGTAATCAACTATTGTGAATCGTTTATAATGTATATGAACGGGTCCTTTCAAATCTAGTGTTTATCTTCTCCGTTGAGTCTACGTATCTTTCCTGCAATATTGAATCTCAATATTGATATGTGAGCACTCATAACTTAACTTTTATATATTAATAGTGTATCCCTGACTAGTGCTCGAGTATTTAGGATTATGCATGCTTGTATGTTCAATTTTTGTCATTAGATAGTTTTGATGAATTATGAATTAGATACATATGCGGTTGAGATAAGGTATAAGATATGCATGTCGTTGGAAAGCTATCGAAAAATTAAGAACTTTTCCTTTAGATATCGAATGGTTTCGATAAACGGATTTGAAGTTATAGTCAATCGAATTTTTGTATTATTATTAAAAATGATTATTATTATCGTCGTTATTATCATCGTTCTAGTTTTATCTTATTATTATTATTATTATTATCTTTATCAATAAAAGGATTTATCATTAAAAATTGTTATTTTTGTTATTATTACTATCGTTATTATCGTTAAAGTTATAATTATTATCTAATTATTATTATTATTATTAATATTATTATTATTATTATTATTATTATTATTATTATTATTATTATTATTATTATTATTATTATTATTATTATTATTATTATTATTATCATTATTATTATTATCATTATTAATAGATATATATCATTATTTAAAAATGGTTATTGTTATTATTATTATTATATTATCATTAAAATAATTATTAGTATTATCGTTAATAATGTCATAGTAATTATCATTATTAGTATTATTAAAACTAATATTAGTAACACCTAATTATTTTGATTAATATTATTATCATTATTATGAACACGATATAAAAGTCAATTAAAAGCTATTAAACGAAAAGATTAGGAAATAATGAGTATGAGTATCTGATGAAATTAAAATATTGTAAGATATTGATTTGGATAAAATAATCGTTCTTATTATGTTATTATTACTATTATTATTAAAAGTATCGTTAGTATTAAAACTATCATTTTAACAAAAATTATCATTTTAATAAAAATGTCATTGTTACTATAAAATATCATTATTATTATCATTTTAAATAAAATTATTATTTTAAAAATAATATTAAAAAGTATTGTAAATATTAAAGTTATCATAATTAGAATTATCGTTTTATCATAATGTCATCTTAGTAATTATAAATAAGGATATTTTTATAATAATAATTATTATTACAAAATAATACAACTTTTAATTACTATTATTATAGATATTATTTTATCAAATAAATATGTGATACAAATATATTTTACTACGTGTAATAAATTACTTTAATAATACCTATCATATTATCTTTATGATATTAAATGGACTCTATAAATTTTATTACTTAATATATATAAAAGTATATTTTATTATATAAATTTTAATATAAAATTTTATTTACTAATAAATGAATTATATTAGTTACCCTAATAAATCTTTTAAAAATATTTAAAAATATAAAACGACGATATTTAAAATAAATTATAATCACGTATAGATTTTGAAAATCATTTTGAGTCAAATTGATTTTTGTTGATTTTTGCATATTAGTCTCAAGCATTAGGATTGTGGTACACTATGACCTGACCTAATTTATTAGACAAATATTGACCAACATACAAATATATATATTTAATTTAGGTTCGTGAATCCGAGGCCAACCTTGCACATGTTCAATGACGTTATATGTATTTTTACAACGAAATACAGTATGGTGAGTTTCATTTGCCTTTTTACCCTTTATATTTTTGGGCTGAGAATACATAGCAATTTTTATAAATGTTTTACGAAATAGACACAAGTAATTGAAAATACATTATATGGGTGAATGATCGAAGCCGAATATGCCCCTTTTGCTTGGTAACCTAAGAATTAGTAAACCGATCTACTAATTGACGCGAATCCTAAAGATAGATCTATTGGGCCTAACAAACCCCATCCAAAGTACCAGATGCTTTAGTACTTCGAGTTTTTTTATCATGTCTGAAGGATTTCCTGGAATGATAGGGGATATTCTTATATGCATCTTGTTAATGTCGGTTACCAGGTGTTCAATCCATATGAATGATTTTTGTCTCTATGCATGGGATGTATATTTATGAAAACTGGAAATGAAATTCTTGTGGTCTATTAAAATGATAAAAATGAATGATTATGTTAAACTAATGAACTCACCAACCTTTTGGTTGACACTTTAAAGCATGTTTATTCTCAGGTATTAGTGAAATCTTTCGCTATGCATTTGTTCATTTTAAAGATATTACTTGGAGTCTTTCATGGCATATTTCGAAGAACGTTGCATTCGAGTCATTGAGTTCATCAAAGATTATTATTAATTTAATTTATAGTTGGATAGTGGATATTATGAAATGGTATGCATGCCAGTCAATTTTCGATGTAAAGAAAGTTTGTCTTTTAAAAACGAATGCAATGTTTGTAAAATGTATCATATATAGGTCAAATACCTCGCGATGTAATCAACTATTGTGAATCATTTATAATGTATATGAACGGGTCCTTTCAGTTGGTATCAGAGCGGTGGTCTTAGCGAACCAGGTCTGCATTAGTGTGTCTAACTGATAAGTCGTTAGGATGCATTAGTGAGTCTGGACTTCGACCGTGTCTGCATGTTAAAAGTTTTGCTTATCATTTTGTGTCGAAAATTAACTACTTATCATCCTCAGGAAATTACCTGCTTATCATTTTTAGTCTAAGATACGTCTTGCTGCATTGATTGCATGAATAGTGTATAGACAAAAATTCATATCTTGGCGTCTCTGCTAAATCTTATCTTATCGTATCTATTACTATGAACTTTGCCTGACATATCCCGTAAATTCCTCCGTAATCTACGAAATCTTTGCTCTATATATATATAGATATTCTACGTAATTAGAATACCACACGATAGCCGGAAAAATCATTTCATATCGAAAAATCCTTTATTCAATCGTACGAAATGGAATTCGTCATTAGTTCAAGTCACTCGTATTCCGAAATGGAATCCCACTCAAGCTTCGAAAGTAGTGTGACTGAAATGGAACAACCAATCAGCCATCATATATTCTGGATGAATTGGGGATGGGTTCGTAGCCTCCTCAATCATTGGAGACAAGAAGAAGGCGATCCTTTCCATCCACCACATTGCCCTCTTGACGAAGAACCTGAAGCACTTACCGGCGAACCTGTCAGAAACACCATTTTCTCTCTCATTTCCAGAGTATCTCGTCACGATTATATATTACATCAAATTTTAGATTTTATTTATCCGCTCGTCCGAACCGACAATCACCCCGGTGTAATAGAAGAAGTCAACGAGCTTCGCGCTCGGGTAGTGGCTTTGGAGAATATGGTGCAGAGATTACAAACACCAGTAGCAGCACCAGCAGCATAACCAGTACCACCATCATCAACGCTAAAAGTACCATTACCACCTCTAACCACAACCGCATCGTAAACCTCAACTTCACAATTTGTCCCACGAGCATCAATGTCATACGCATCATAGATACCAAGGAGTACCAACAACAATAACTGGCGAAGTATTAATTCATAACTTCTCGAGGAACCGGAAGAGAATCTCGAAGAGGATTCCGATGAAGTAGTAGAAATTTAGTCAGTATCACCTAAATTTTGATTATCGACCTGGAACATCTGTAAGACTAGGTCCTTCTGAAAAGGGTATGAAAAGGACTCCTCGTATTAGGACTGGTATGCATATTGGTAAACAATTAGTGAAATAAACTAAGTCTGAAGAAGATGAAACAAATGAGTCTGATTGAAGAGTTCGTAGTTAATAAGTTTTACCATGTCTTGTAATATATGTATGATAACGTGCTTGTGTTTTTATTCTATATGTGAAAATTGTTTATTATGCCTTGTTATTTACATCATCTTCTTCTGTAGATCTATGTATAATTTTTCATTTCTTTTACAGTATAAAACGAAATACGAAAATGGATGTTAGGGTTAGACAACCGAATATTTTAGAAGATCTGCCACAGGAAATGCTTGATGAAATCTTGTCTAGAGTTGGTCAGGATTCATCGGCACAATTATTTATGGTGAAATTAGTTTGTAAAACATTTAAAAGACATTCCGAGCATGCCTTAGTTTATAAAAGGCTTTCATTTAATAGGTGGTGTATCTCACCTTGGGGAAACCATAAGTTAGCCCGTATTTTCTTTATGGATATATATTTTGGAAATCCCTAACGCGATTTTCCGCTATAGTTTGAGGACTTATTTTGATTCTATATACCCCGCTATAGGACTTCATTATTTAGAAAAAGCTTCAAATATGCAACTAAAAGAGCCATGCTATATTTTTGGTTTGGTCATGTTTGCCTCCCACCAAACAGAGAAAAAGATCATTGGATTACAAATTCTAAATCGAACATTTCCACTGGTAACGGAATTGGTGGTTGAGGTGAGACCAAGGTTCTTGATTTGTTACGATGCTGTTGGGTATTATGTAACCCCATCCTTTTGACGATGTCACAACGTGCTGCACTACCAAAGGCCACAACGGTTATTTTTCACTTGACCTAGGATGGGAAATAATATTAGTTAAACCGGATTGCATGTGTTGTTTTTGGTCCTATGAGTTGCGTGTTTTTATTGAACGACTTGAATTTAACTAGATTGTCTCAGCAGCTACCATACTTCACGCTTTGTATAATAGCTATCGTATGCTATGTTGTATGTAAAATAATGGTATTGTATGATTGTAAGATATTGTACCAAAAGTTTAAGAGTGAAGTATTAATGCATTAAGTTTTT